>NW_015373980.1:99992-120946 GCF_001272555.1 Dufourea novaeangliae | reverse complement strand
GACAGATGATAAAAAGTATGATTTTATTTGTTACGTCTTGTTTATTTGCTATTATTATACGCGGTTTCCTGCGATGCATGGTGACCTACTTGTTCGGAGTTTCGTAGTACAAGCGTAGCGCGTAGCCACCGCTAGCGCGGGAACTCGGCTGGCAAACTCGCGCTCTGATTGGTCGCGGTTTTTCGTTAATATCTTGTAAACGAAGCCTCAGTTTAAATTTTTGCTAAGGAAAAAGTTGTTCCAATTCATCCCCCGAGTGCCACATTTCCGGGTCGGAGGACATGTTTGGGACACCCTGTATATGTTATATCCTGTTAGGAATATTACCTCTTTTCCTTGCATATTTTTCTCCTATCACTTTCAAACGCGAAGAGCGAGCGGAAATCGTCAAATCAGCGACACGTGAAAGCTACGCGCGTTGTCGAGAATCCTCGAGACGTTGACCGATGGGACGTTGACCGACGGACCGGACGGATCAGCAATATCGAAACAACGCCACGACGACTCGAGAATTCCCTGACGAACAATAGCTTGTTGCTACCCCGTATCTTCCACGTTCTTCAATAAAGGAAGGGGGAAAAACATTATAAAACGATTGTCCAAACCGGGCAAGGGGGCTTTTTTAATCTCACGGTTTCGACTCTCGCGTTAGATGGTGCTTCGTCTACTTTTCTTCACGCGTAACGTCGAGCTAAGAGACAGCGGTCACTCAGCTGTTCAGTATCGGGTTCCGTGACGTTTCCTATTCAGTGCGACGCGACTTTGCGATTACGCGTGGCCTAACAGGCGAGTTCGATAAGACACCGGACCGCGAGTGTGCGACGTCCGACACGGTGACAACGTATCCCGCAGTGCCCGACCCCTGCATCACGGCTCCGAGCGCCAGCAAGTATTCCGCCCCTTCAAGGACCCGAAATCCCGACTGAACCAGCCCAAGCGTTAATCATTCATCATCATTGGTATGTTAAGATTTAATTGTATATTTTATTTTATTCATTGATAGAATATATCTTGTTGTTATAAACGAGAGTGATTTCCTATCCCTCCCGTTCCATATCCTAATTACGTACATCACCGGTAAGTTTAGACAGGGCGTGCTTTAGCACCTTAAAAGAGCTAGGACCCGAAAATATAAATAAAGTAACGACCGCAACGCGGGACGTAACATATAAGTCAACATAAATCAAAAATCAGAAATGACGAAATTGTGTTCCCAGATTCGTTTACAAGTTATTATTAATCACAAAACGGGGGTCAAAAACGCCTGTAACCAGGCAATCCGCGTATCCTCGCGAGCAAACTCGGCTCCTACTAGGGAAAAAAGTGGTGTAGAAAAAAAGTCTCCTACCAGTTAATAAATTTATTTCAAGTACTGAAATAAATGTTAAACCGAGTGTTAATTTGGCAAAAATTCAGTAACTCCCAAAACTAAATGGTAGGAGGCTCTTCACCTACCTCACTTTTTCCCCTAGCGGAAGCCGAGTTTGCTCGTCGGTGTACACCCTTAAGAATACACCCTTACTCCGGAACCGAATATGTGATATAATATACCTCTTTCCCATGCTACAATCCCAACATCTGAAAGTCATTCGCGAGAGTCGGCGACACTGAAAAAGAACAGGTAGCACTGTACCCACTCGTTATTTACATATTGTTACTAGTTTCTCTCCTTTGCATCAATCGGCACTAAATAGCCTTCGAAGAAGAGTCCCTGTATTTTCTTTTTATAGTATTAATTTAAATTATTATAGTGAATTTTAGTTTAATTCAAGTGATCTCCCTTATAGATTTGTACAAATAACCAACTTTAATGTCGCGCAACAACCCGTGTGTGCTGTTTTATGAAATGTCGCAAGGAGATCGTCCAGATTTGAGTGCGGGTATTTCGCATTACTCTTATAGCTACGAGGTAGCGATGTATTTTTTTAAGATGACATCAGTGTACGTGCTACTCATTTTCCGGTTCCAGGCATTTTCGGTCCGAGTTTGTAACTGTTAATAACTTGAAAACGAAGCTTTCGACGCAATTTCGTTTTCAAAATTCATTCATGATTTTCATCTTAGCTTGACGTGTAGAATCCACCCTGTGAAAGTGTCCCATAACTTTATTAACACCCTGAATAGTTATCCTTTCACATAAATTAACTAATTTCGATAAGTGCAAAATGTAAATATTTTCCACACTGTAAAACAATATTCCACTACATAAGTTATTTACTATATCCTTGTACAACAGAAACGACAATTTGCTAAGTAATTAGTTCCTTATAATTAGTTTAATGTTTCCTTGATTAATAAATTTTTAAGGGGCTTATATACAGGGTGTCCCAAAAATGTCCCCGACCCGGAAATGTGGCACTCGGGGGGTGAATTGGAACAACTTTTTCCTTAGCAAAAATTTAAACTGAGGCTTCATTTACGGGATATTAACGACAAACCGCGACCAATCAGAGCGCGAGTTTGCCAGCAGAGTTCCCGCGCTAGCGGTGGCTACGCGCTACGCTTGTACTACGATGCTCCGAACAAGTAGGTCACCATGCATCGCAGGAAACCGCGTATAATAATAGCAAATAAACAAGACGTAACAAATAAAATCATACTTTTTATCATTTGTCGTTTGTTATTTAAAGAGATTAATGAATGAAACGTAAATGTAGGCAAATTATGTTTAACGTAAAAAGACGAATGCACATTTACATTTTTGTAAATTCCTTTTTACGAATTTGTAAATTTCCTTTTCAAATAACGTGTGAACGAAAAGGTAATGTAACAAAGAATAAACGAGAAGTGATTGTAGTTCGGTGAAATTAATAAAACAATAATGACCAATAAACTGAATAGAACTCACCCTTACGGAAACTCACCTGCAGCGTAGAAACCTGCGTCAGTAGGTCAGTGTATGTTATGGCAGGGTATGGCCCAGTTCGCAGGTGATCGCAGGTATACCTCACAAGCCGAAGTTAAGGGTTGTAACGTCAAGTGCGTCCTGGTTATTCTACAGAATACGTACTCGCTTCACTGCACGACCACTAACACTGATCACTCGACACAATCACTTAATGTATTTTTAATCCAACGTGTTGTTACTACGTTAGGAAAATTCGTGGCCTCGGAAAGGGCCGATTGTTTTCAATTTTTCAGATGTTTTACGTAACCAAACACTTGCACAGCAACACCCGCATATCCGTTATTGTGTACGTACCACCATAACATTGCGTAATACTCCCGTGAACTGAACATCTCTGTCGCCCGATTGCTAACCGACTGACAGAATTTTTCCTCTACCCCCAAGTAGTTTCCCATCGTTACATTGTGAGTTCACTCCCACCATGACAAGATTTAGGTAGAAAGAAACCAACGGTTCTAGGATAACACGTGCTTTGCAGAAGTGGAAGGAAAGGACCGTCGCGCAGTTTCTCCAAGGCGCCGTAGCCCGTTAATTTATTGCCAGGGTACCTACTCCTTCGAGATAGAAAACAGACATCACGTGCATCGGCTTAAAAATGTCCGAAATGATTTCCTTGCACTTCTGCAAAGCACGTGTTATCCTAGAACCGTTGGTTTCTTTCTACCTAAATCTTGTCATGCTGGGAGTGAACTCACAATGTAATGATGGGAAACTACTTGGGGGTAGAGGAAAAATTCTGTCAGTCGGTTAGCAATCGGGCGACAGAGATGTTCAGTTCACGGGAGTATTACGCAATGTTATGGTGGTACGTACACAATAACGGATATGCGGGTGTTGCTGTGCAAGTGTTTGGTTACGTAAAACATCTGAAAAATTGAAAACAATCGGCCCTTTCCGAGGCCACGAATTTTCCTAACGTAGTAACAACACGTTGGATTAAAAATACATTAAGTGATTGTGTCGGGTGATCAGTGTTAGTGGTCGTGCAGTGAAGCGAGTACGTATTCTGTGGAATAACCAGGACGCACTTGACGTTACAACCCTTAGCTTCGGCTGGTGAGGTATACCTGCGATCACCTGCGAACTGGGCTATACCCTGCCTTAAACCGTTTGGGCCGTCGATGACCAGGATCGGTACACTGACCTACTGACGCAGGTTTCTACGCTGCAGGTGAATTTCCGTAAGGGTGAGTTCTATTCAGTTTATTGGTCATTATTGTTTTATTAATTTCACCGAACTACAATCACTTCTCGTTTATTCTTTGTTACATTACCTTTTCGTTCACACGTTATTTGAAAAGGAAATTTACAAATTCGTAAAAAGGAATTTACAAAAATGTAAATGTGCATTCGTCTTTTTACGTTAAACATAATTTGCCTACATTTACGTTTCATTCATTAATCTCTTTAAATAACAAACGACAGATGATAAAAAGTATGATTTTATTTGTTACGTCTTGTTTATTTGCTATTATTATACGCGGTTTCCTGCGATGCATGGTGACCTACTTGTTCGGAGCATCGTAGTACAAGCGTAGCGCGTAGCCACCGCTAGCGCGGGAACTCGGCTGGCAAACTCGCGCTCTGATTGGTCGCGGTTTTTCGTTAATATCTCGTAAACGAAGCCTCAGTTTAAATTTTTGCTAAGGAAAAAGTTGTTCCAATTCATCCCCCGAGTGCCACATTTCCGGGTCGGAGGACATTTTTGGGACACCCTGTATAATGAATGAATACTTACATGTTGGAAGAAAGTACAAGACTAAGTGTTTTCAGTGATTCCACGAAATCCGCAACGCATTTTGTAAAATAATTTCACAAATTTCATGTATGTAAATACGTACATATACGTGATGCGGGTGCCATCAGTACATTCCTTTAACTCTCCATGCATTTACTATATACGGAAAGATGTATAGAAATTTTTTCAAGTGCTGAATTGACCAAGGCATAAATATTCATTAGCTAGCTTAATTATTCATTTTAGCATCGTTAGCTTTGTACAATGAAGGATGAGGGCCTCCGTATAATGAGAGAGTCAAAACAGAACAAGGTATGGCAAGTTCTGGATAGTCACTTTGTATAGGATAGGGGCTATATGGTGGATGGTTAGTAAATTCCCAGCGAAATTGTTCCAACATTTGAACGGTTAGAACTGCAGTATGGTATGGTCAGGCATTGTCGGGCAAAAACATAATCCCACTGAACAATAACTCACGTCTTTAGTTCCGAATAGCACGTTTGAGTTTCATCCACTAAGTTTTATGCACTATTGCTTTTTGCTAGCGAAAACCGAATATCAGGACGAACTCCACAGTTCGCGGAATTATTTATTGCAGCACACATCGTAAATTATTAAGATGTGGTAATCAATGTAACTCTGACTAAAAATAAAACTAAATGGCTGCCAGCTAGAATTAGAAAAAGATACTATGGAATTATAATCCCGCTTCCTTACTTCAATTGGCGATTATGTCAAAACGAACCTTACTTAAGAAACACGCCTCATCTTTGCATGTAAAAGGATTGAGCTACAGTTTTTTGTACGCTAACATTTGAGAAAGCAATTGTCTAAAATAATTTTTAACAATAGTAAATATTTCGCGTTACATAGAGTGTGAGACTAAAAGAGGACAATATATTTGTGATAACAGTATAATATTAGGTACTTAATAAAACATACTGCCGAAAATAGCTATATGTACCTATACTAGTATGCATATACATACAGATACTAGACTATACATTATAATGAACTATAATTATTACCTTAATTAACTTCATCAAGCTAAATATTACAAACTTTTAGATTACTATTCAAAAAACAGCTGTATGTTATAAATAAACAGAGGCAGTTACTACACCTACACAATTTTGAATTCTAATGTATACAAATTAAATGGATACAGAACATTAAGTACTGCACTAATTGTGAGGCACCATTGCAACGATTATGAAACATAATTTAAGGGGTGATTCTTTAAGGCAAAATAAGACGAAAATGAAGTAAGATTTTTAAATTGACCCAAATGATGGCAATCCGCACGGCACGAAGTGTCAGCGGGGCAGGGTTCGTTAGGGGCGTACGGTCACTCTAAAGACTCTACCACGTGCAGGAAAAGTAGATAGAACAGATGTTTACTTACCCACTAGAAAACGTCGATAACTTGTGACCGCGGTATTTGAGTCAAATCCACTTGTATCCCATTAACTCTGATTATTCGATAAAATTCGCAAGAAATGTAAATATCTTCTTACGAATATTATCGAGTAGAGAGGGTTAATACCCCCTTTAGATATCACGTACAGCAATTGTCTTGTGCACGAGTATCCGTGTGTGTGTAGTCCACATACACTGCGCGATTGTCCCTTCCGCGAAAAGTGTCCACACACACGGCGTGATTGAACCAACTGTGAAAAATGTTCACACATTACCCGATTAAGAAGACCCGTGAGCGGTTCCTCCGTTGCGTTTATCATTCTAGACGTTACACAAAACTAACACGCAAAAAAAATTATTTTATAACTATTAATTACACTAATTATTAAGCTGCACTAATTAATTTATAGCAACAATTTATACTAATTTTTAACCTGTAATAATTAATAAAACCTACAATACTTAATAAAAATTACAATAATGACTGAAACCTACAATAATTAATAAAGCCTACAATAATTAATAAAACAACTAACTACAAAAATTAATTTGCACTATTTATCACAACAATGTACGCTACACTACTAAATAATCGCTACGTAATCGCTAAATAAACTAAAACTTCATCTTCCGAACGTGAACTCTATTTGCTGCAAGGATGCAAAAGGCTCCGTTCGGAAAGGACAACTGATATTGTTGAACTGATCCTCCCTCGTCAGGATTGATGTGGCGTAATAGGTCAATCCCCACTCTTTCATGATCAATACTTTTTAGGAAGGAAAAGCTGCATGGGAAAGTGTCTTGGAGGCAGTGTAGCCAGGCGCTGGGCTATCCATGAAGTATAACCTCGGAGTTTTGTAGGGGTCTAGGGGTCTTGTCTCGCGTAGACAGACCATGCGCGCTCTACACACCGTGTAGCGTTTATTGGTACTAATCCGTGGCGACGTCACACGCTTGAGGCATGTAAAGGATCCTTCAGACATATGTAATATGGGTGAAATGTAAAAAAAAATAATAATAAAGAAATTATTTATTTACGTAATAATTTCGATAAATTCAAGTAATATCTTTGTCGTAATATAATATACGTATATTTACAAAGTTTTGTGGGGAAATTCGGCGTCAGGGTGATATAATCCACACATATACGTTCGTAAATCGTTTATTACGCTTTTGTCTAAGATCGCTCGGAACGTTGTTGCTCGTGCAACACTTGAGGCCTGACTGCCCTTTTTGTGTGTCCCCGGGACGGCTTTTCAAGAGGGCCGTCGTCTGATGCATCGAACAAGAACGCTCTCGATTATTCGACAATGTATACAGATGACGGTCCTCGCCGTTCCGGGAATTTTCGCCCGAGCAGCCGAAATGCGTCTTGTCGCAACGCGCTGATCGGCACGTCGTCATTATTGCTGTTTCAAAATTCGTTGAATTGAAGAACGACTGATATGTGATGTTTGTGCAAGTTTACGTTGACTAATTTATGGAATTAATGTAATTGCAGCAGCAAGAATTTTGACACTATTATTTTCATTAGTGACAGGTTTAGGTTTATTGCGAAAATTTGTATACAATCCACCGTACTCACGAAGTCGGTTCGATCCCATAACGTTCAAAAAACATCACTGCTGCACGCCGATAATTTTTTTGGCATTCACCTAAAACTAACAACATATTCACTTCTGTATCAAAAATAGCCATAATCGCAATCTTACTGCTTGAATAACAGCTCTAAACTGAGAACGTTTTCATGGATAATTGAGTTAAACTCAAGAATTGTAAATATTGTTGTTTTTGTTTCTTCACCAGTAAGTAAAGGCCTCAAGCGCATATAATTCAATAACGCAATTTCCGAGCGCTTCAAGTAAGTATCTACAAGTCGAAACTTCAAACTGTTATATCTCATCACGGAAATATCTGACAAAAAAATGTTCCAGACAAAATTTACTTGTTTTCTCCTGTAGAATCTAAATATGTAACGTTTTATAGGAGGTTCCATTTAAAATTATAAAGGAACCCCCGCCCCCCCCCCTTAAAGAGGAAGGAGGGGCCACTTCACGTTTATGTAGTTAGAAAGGCCCTTCAGATTCATGTAATTTAAGACCAAGAACTTTAAAATCGATGGCATAGTTTTCGAAATATTGAGCTGTTAAGAGTTATGTGAGCCACCCTGTATATGTTGTATCTACTAGCGTTATTATTATATAGGTATAATATCTATTCTGTAGTATTAAGCTTTGTACATATACGTATTTTAAATTACGACAAAGATATTACTTGAATTTCTCAAAATTATTACGTAAATAAATAACTTCTTTATTATTTTTTTTTTTTACATTTCACCTATATTACATATGTCTGAAGGATCCTTTACATGCCTCAAGCGTGTGATGTGGCCACGGATTAGTACTTTGGCGGCAATCTATGGACTTGAAAATGTGAAAAGGAAAGGAGAGGGAGCGTTTCGTCCTGGGCCTGCTAGTGGACTCGTCAGTAAGGCTACCTGGCAGACCCTGCCTTAGACGAGGGGATATACGATGGTCGGTTAAGGACGTATGTATACGAACGAGGAAGGCTTCAGGTAGTTGCGGGAAAGGTGTCAACTCGGTAAACCTCTGATGGCGAATGTAGGAGGTAGTGCCGCCACAGTACCAATAAACGCCACACGGCGTGTAGAGCGCACATGGTCTGTCTACGCGAGATAAGACCCTAGACCTCTACAAAACTTCGAGATTATACTCCATGGATAGGCCCGCGCCTGACTACACTGCTTTGAGGTCGCGTTTCTCTTCGCATATTTTTAGAGCAACATCTGTATTTTTTTTTCATACACCACTCGGGGCCACTTGGCCACGATCCCGAGGGTGTGCAAGTCTGGACATTAGAATACCCTCTTTCGTCTTCTGCAGTGCGACCACCCGCGGATTGCCTGCAACGTGTTCCTGCCATCGACCAAGACCTTGCCTATCGTGTTTTCAGCCGTCCCTCTTGACATTAACTTGAAAAATGAACTTTCAACGCCAAATGCTAACTCCATGTTAGAAACGGTTCATATTACACAGAATGTATATGTTTATTAATTTTCTTTATTTTATTTTATGTAGTTTCTTCATGCATCGTAATGCAGGTGCGGCAAATTTCATCTTAGTTTCGTTCTAATATCATTATACGTTTTTTATGATCCATGTTAATTGCATATCATTCTTTTGCGGATACAAGAACCTGAAACACTTGGAGTAAGATCGAAGTGGTAATAAACTAGGCAATGCACATAAAACATACAGTAAGTCAATATTCAATATTTCAGGAATAAAGATATTATCCTCTCGAGCGAAGCTTCGAACGATAAGCAATTAACGCATGCACTTGTTTAAAAACATCGTTCAGCACCCCGCGACGGAAGACAATGTTATCATACACCACGACCCATGTCGGAGTTTCTAAACGAGCGCCGCAGTCAGTTTTCGAAATTAGGCGTTTTACTAGGTCGAACAGGACGGAACGATCTGACATGGTTGGCGCTAATTGTTCCTCGCTTGACGCTTCGCTAGAAAGGATAATACCTTTTTTTCCTGGTCTTGGAATATTCGCATCGTAATCTAGAGTCAACCGTAACACAGCGGACGAGGAGACGGAGACGGCTGTCGGTATGTGGCGTATGTGAAGGGTGAACAAAATATGCCGAGAAAATAACAATACCGCTGCGAAATGTTTCAAATTTTCTGCGACAAATTTTCATACGGGTCGTTTACTGCACGTTGTCATAATATTCAAAAATAAGACGCTTTTTAAACTGAAAGTAATGAAATTAAGTCCACAATAAGCAGGTAAAAATAGCGGCGCGCTCCGTTTCAGGTAGATAGCCTTCGACGGTAAGTGGCTGGTATCATTCATACCTAAACGACTTTTATTCAGGGGGTGACTGCTGAAAACGGGCTAATGTTAGATCCTTATTAAGTTACAGGCAAATCCGCGGGTGGTCGCACTGCAGAAGACACGAGAGAGTTTTATAGTGTCCAGACTCGCACACCCTCGGCATCGTGGCCAAATGGCCCCGAGTGTTGTATGAGAAAAAAATACAGATATTGCTTTAAGAATATGCGAAGAGAAACGCGACCTCCATAACACTTTCCCATGCAGCTTTTCCTTCCCAAAAAGGATTGACCATGAATGACTGGAGATTGATCTACTACGCCATTACGCCATATCGATCCTAACGAGGGATGATCAGTTCAACAATATCAGTTGTCCTTTCCGAACGGAGCCCTTTGCATTCTTCGAGCAAATAGAATTCATGTTCGGAAAACTAAGTTTTGATTTATTTAGCGATTACGTGGTGATTATTTGGTAGTGTAGCGTACGACGTTGTTATAAATAGTGAAAATTAATTATTGTAGGTTTTATTCATTATTGGAGGTTTTATTAAGTGTTGTAGGTTTTATTAATTACACTAGTTTACAAAATCCAAAAAACAGTATGTGATCCAGACTCCACTATGAAATTTTTATGAAAGGTGGTCCCCCAAAACTCAAAAATGGACACGAGACGTAATTCTACGAATACGATTTTGAGATATCGCCCAATGAATATTTTGGTAGTTTTTTAAAAAAACGATCCAACGTTTTTTGCCATACTTCACGTTATAGTTGACCGCTATGATCGCGATGACTCTTAAATTAAAGGCAATTAAATTACATGTAATTATTTCCTACATTTTTTTCCAATCGGACCAATAGTTTAGGCGGAATCGTGCGAAACTTAAGAAAAATTTCATTTTTTGGGGCCGAAATTGAAATCGAAAATTTACTACATCGCCTAGAAAACATAGAAATTATTATGTGACGTCCAGGTCTTTAGTGTATGCGTAGAGTACGCACCCTTACGAAGAAAAGAAGCCCAACCTGAGCAAAATCCATGTACAAAGAAGGAAGTTATGGGCGATAGAGTGGGAGTGCCTATTCTCAACTTTTTCCCTATTCTCAACTTTTTCCCTAGAGAGAATAGGCACTCCCACTCTATCGCCGATAACTTCCTCATTTGTACATCGATTTTGCTCAAGGTTGGGCTTGTTTTCTTGGTAGCGTAGTTGTGTTCGTAAGGGTGCGTACTCTACAGTACGCACCCTTACGAACACAACTACGCAAACACTAAAGACCTGGACGTCACATAATAATTTCTCTGTTTTCCAGGCGATGTAGTAAATTTTCGATTTTAATTTCGGCCCCAAAAGTGAAATTTTTCTTAAGTTTCGCACGATTCGGCCTAAACTATTGGTCCGATTGGAAAAAAATGTAGGAAATAATTCCATGCAATTTAATTGCCTATAATTTAAGAGTCATCGCGATCATATCGGTCAACTATAACGCGACATATGGCCAAAAACGTTGGATCGTTTTTTTTTAAATTACCAAAATATTCATTGGGCGATATCTCAAAATCGTATTCGTAGAATTACGTCTCGTGTCCATTTTTAAGTTTAGGGGACCACCTTCCATAAGAATTTCATAGTAGAGTCTGGATCACCAAATGACTGTAAACTAGTGTTATAGTAGGTTTTATTAAATATTGTAGGTTTTATTAAATATTGTAGGTTTTATTAAATATTGTATGTTTTATTAATTATTGCAGGTTCAAAATTAGTATAAATAGTTGTTATAAATTAATTAGTGTCATTAACAGTTATAAATTAATTATTTTAAGTGTTAGTTTTGTGTAACGTGGTAAACGCAACGGAGGAACCGTTCGCGGGACTTATTAATCGGGCAGTGTGTGAACATTTTTCGCGGTCGGGACAATCGCGCCGTGTGTGTGTGGACATATCGCAGACGGGATAATCGCGCAGTGTATGTGGACACTTCACGGACTTCTGTATACGTGCATGTGCAGATTCATTTCATGGATACTCGTGCACAGGACAATTGCTGTACGTGACAACTAGAGGGGGTATTAAGAAGATATTTACATTTCTTGCGAATTTTATCGAATAATCAGAATTAATGCGATGCACGTGGATTCGACTCAAATACCGCGGTCACAAGTTATCGACATTTTCTAGCGGATAAGTAGACAGCTGTTCTACCTACTTTTCCTGCACGTCGTTGAGTCTTTAGAGTGACTGTATGCACCTTACGAACCGTGGTCCGCTGATACTCCGTGCGTGCGGATGGCCATCATTTGGGTCAATTTTTAAACACTTATAATTAACAGACGAAGCATTTGTCGCAATTTCGTTATTCTTCATTTTCGTCTTATTTTGCCTCAAAGAATCACCCCTTATATTTTTTCCCACTAGTAGTCGAACACCCTGTATTTTGGAGAAAAGTATTTAGACGTTTCATTCACAAAGCACAAATTGTAATCTGAAACATGAGTTTCATGAGAACACCATATTATATTCTTATTTCATGCATTCTATGATGGTACGAGGCAAAAGTTTGGATCGGAAGTAAAGTGTTGAAACAAGATGTCATAGAAATCTTAAATAAAGTGTCAATGACCATCGTGTTTCAATGTGTAGACGTTAAGAAATAGACTGTATATTCAGTAAAAAGTAATATGTTCAACAAGATTACTTACAAGAGAATCTGCCGAAGTGACAATCACCGATTTTGATACAACTATGTGAGACTGAGAAAAATGTTTAAAAATGCTATTTTCTAAAATTCTAAATGTATTATCTAAACAATTGTATTAATCTGGGATTCAATCATATAGCTGAATTCCCTATGAAGAAAAATACAATACATATTACAATTTAAACTGTTGTTCTATCTCTAACAATTTCTGAGATATTGGATGAAATACATTTTACACCCCTAAATTTAAGGTCTGTTTTCACACCTTCAACGTGGGTGAGATCAGGGAAAAGAATGCGCGTAAAATATTTTGATGAGAATTACTATCTCACACAGTAGCATCAAAATCGACGATTATTACTTCGATATGTTCTCTTGTTAGAAAATATATCAAAGTGGGGTCAGCGAAAGAAAACAATTAGACTAAAAGAATACGTTGATTACTTAATGTACAATAACATCAATGGCATCCCTAGTAGTCCAGTCAAATTACGATTGCTCTACGGAATAATTTCCATCAAGCTGCATTTTGGTATGGACTTTTACTTCGTTTTTTTAAACGATATGTCAAAAGTCTATAAAAAAATCTATAAGTTTACTATAAATATATGTACACAATTACTTACAAATTCACATGATACATATTACGCACTCAGCACTCTACCTTCGAGGTGGTGCAGAAAGGTGTACATTATTTCTCAGAACATTTTAAGCCGTCATACTTGAAAATAGTTACTCCTACGAAAATAACCTTATCAGAATTTTAATTATACGATGATATATAATACAATATGTCGGAATCTTTTTCGTTGAACAACATAATGGCAGCGAACGTCATCTTTCTCGTTAACGATCGCACAGGCGACGAACATACGGGCGACGGTCACACCACACGTACGCACGCATGCATATACATGGAAATACTTACAGTTCGGCCAGCCTGACATTTTGGTCGCCCGCGACCAAGTATAATTATATAACGAAACAAATTAAACTCGCAGAATTCGACGAAATATCGCTTACAAACTACAGTGGCTCGTTGCCGAATACATGATTTCAAATAGAAAAGAAATGCGCAGAAGAACACAAAAAAAATTAGAATGTGAAATTTCATTAATTGCATCGTGGACGGATTATCGCTTAATCTGATCTGGGCTTACTGTGCTCGTGTATGGTATTTGCGTCACTTGAAAACCATCAACATTACCATAGTAACAACGTTATGTATCATAACTAAATCTTTAACAAAATGTGTGGCGGGCTACTTGCGCATCTTATTATAATAATATTCCTTAAATTGTTGTGTTTTTACAATGCTATGGGATGCAGTTTCACATATCGAATCCAGATTTTGGTCTTCATTATTGAACAAATCGAGCGTCACCCTCACGTTGTCGTTATTTTTCCCCAGCTGATTAACACCAAATAATAATTTACTGGGTCTCTCGCCCGTCGAGTGACAAACTGTATTATTCGAAATAAACTCGACGTTATTGATTACACGATCCCATTTTTCCGGACATTTGCACAATTTTGCGAGCATAGGTGTAGCAATACCATTACATCGCTCCACCTTACCATTCGCACGTAGAGTACCCACTGCGACAAGCACATGATCAAACATTTCGGCTCTCGAGAATTCTTTAAACGAATCGGAAGTAAAAGCCGATCCTCGATCGCTTATGATACGTCTAGGTTTACTACAACTGCAGAAATAATCGTTCAGCTGTTTAAGGACCCGTTGTGTTGAGGTCGTTTTACACGGATACAACTTTATAAAGTTTGTAAACGCATCTACGACAGGTAACAAATATCGATACCCCTTCCCGGTTGTGTCGAGTGGACCACAATGATTGATATGAACCGTACGAAATGGGAGTTTATCTTTCTGTAGAATGTATAAATACTAGAGATCCCTATTTCACGAGTATTTGAATACACGTGTACACGTGTATTTTACGTACACGTACTTCATTACGTGTCATTTTAAGTACACGGATACACGTGTATTATTTCACGGATAAACATATACATATTTAAGTACACGTGTATTAATGTATCTGTATATATTTTTTAAATTTGTAACTAAATGACAATGAATAGTATTTATTTAAGAATAATTCAACCTAAAATATACATAAAAGCCTCATAAATCTCGTCCTCATAATATTCTTAACAACATGATTAACCTATCCTACCTAAATCCTTAACTGTCATATAGTTAGAAATTTAAAAATATACAATTTAAGTAATAAAAGAAAGTATGCACAAGGCATCAAACCCATGATCAAAAACTTTCCTACGGTTACATTCTAGAACGCTTAACCGACTGTACCAACGGTGTTCTTGGGAGTAAAGTCAATATTTTAACATATAAAGTTGAAGCACAGTTTCAATTAAGTTTATTCAACTTCATTAATTTATATATTGTTCTGCTCAATGTAGATGTACTTAAAATCGTAAAATATACTTCCTTAATAAAGTAAATTAAAAGATGCAAAGTACTAGTGTACGCTATTACCGTGAAAAAACGTCGAAAAAATCGAAATACGGTTTTCGATTTTTAAATCCACGGCATACACTAACAAAAAAATCGCTAGAAAATATAGGACAATACTTATGACTAGACTGCGGCTAACTATGTTACTTATGCATCTGACGAAGTGTCACGTATACGAGTCACCGAGCCATACATAAGACTGTTACGTACGAAGACACTCTCGTGACCACTTAACCCTATCGGGAATTGCAATGCATCCGGCCAGATTATGTAATTGCCCACGGGGTGTTATGGCGTGGCCAGATTTTCTTGGAAAACAGTTTCCGTCGAGAACAGGCGTGTCCCCCACTACTTTTAGATTCAATTTTCGGGGTATAAAAAGGGATGCGTACAGCTCACCCGCGGTTCATAATTATACTAGAAGTCTAGCTAGTGAGATCGGGTATTAAAGTCCCTTTCAAGCATTTTCAAAAGTAAGCTAAAACTCTATACGACAAAACCCCGCATTTCTCAGTGCGTGAAAACCGAGAACGTTGGAATTAGCTTCCGCGACTACACCTTACAGGAACATTTGTAAAACCTTTACTTATTGAATCTACGTTTATACGTTTATACAGAGTGTAACATAAATGTTGTCCGACCCGGAAATGGGGCACTCAGGGAATGAATTGCAACAACTTTTTCCTTAGCAACAATGTAACCTGAGGCTTCGTTACCGAGATATTAACGAAAAACCGCGACCAATCAGTGCGCGAGTTTGCCAGCCGAGTTCCCGCGCTAGCGGTGGCTACGCGCTACGCTTGTACTACGAAGCTCCGAACAAGTAGGTCAGCATGCATTGCAGGAAACTGCGTATAATAGCAAATAAAAAAGACATAACAAATAAAATCATACTTTTTATCATCTTCTGTTTGTTATTTAAAGAGATTACTGAATGAAGCATATATGTAGGCAAATTATGTGTAAAAAGACGAATGCACATTTACTTTTTTGTAAATTCCTTAATACGAATTTGTAAATATCCTTTCCAAATAACGTGTGAACAAAAAGGTAATGTAACAGAGAATGAACGAGAAGTGATCGTAGTACATTATTGAGATAAAAATCCGTAGTTTAATAATGGGCAACAATGTCACTGATAATTAATGTTTCTTCGAAAAGCCCGAAGAAAATTGTAGGTACAGAAATTATCACTGGGAAAAAGTCATAGCTTGCATTAAATTAAGGAAATAATAATGACTAATAAACTGAATAGAACTCACCCTTACGGAAATTCACCTGCAGCGTGCAAACCTGCATCAGTAGGTCACTGAACCGATTCTGAAACTATTTCCGAAACGGTTTATGGCAGGGTATCGCCCAGTTCGCAGGTGATCGCAGGTATACCTCAGCAGCCGAAGTTAAGGGTTGTAACGTCAAGTTCGTCCGGGTTATTCCACCGAATTCGTACTCACTTCACTGAGCTATATCAAAGTGTCAATGATACTCATCAATGATTAGCTATATCAAGTGCCAATTTTATTACAACTCTGTGAAATTGTAGTTCTCATGAAAATATTTCATACGTATTTTTTTTAGTATTGCGTCAAATCTCTCGGAAATTATTAAAAATATAAAAACCATATAATTTGCAAGATTGTGTTTGTTTTGGTATTGAATGTAGCTATATTATTGAACTCCAGAGTAATCTCTTTCTTTAAACGATCTTTCGCCGACTCCTGACAGTGCTCGGTGTAGGTAAATCCAAAAAAAATTCTACTGTATTCGTTGAACTGTCTTCCGTAAACCATTGACACTTTGATATAGTTTTTAATCTCATTGAAATAGTCTGGAGCGTTACTGATTCGGTCAATCGACCGTAATAGAGGAGCGCCCGGTTCTTTTACCTGAACCGGGGCGCACCGCTGTCTTCAATAGGTTACTGCTACGTTAATCTGAACCGCATCACCCTACCGATAGGCTTATTTTACGGAAAAGAGTTTAACGTACACGGTTTTTATATTTCTAATAATTTCCGAGATATTTGACGGAATACTAAAAAAAAATATGTATGAAATATTTTTATGAGAATTACAATTTCACAGAGTTGTAATAAAATTGGCGATTGTCAATTCTGTTGAGTTCACGGTTGCCACGAGGCCGAAGAAATTGAGCTATAAATAACCGAAAAGGCCGCTCCGGCCTCTACAAAGGTAGTCGGACGGGGTCAAGCAGCGTCAACTCACACGTATCGGTGAAATTTTTTCCCTGCTCCTCGAAGAAAACAATGTACATTGTACTTTCCAACTCGAAGCAACGGGTACGTTGGTGGTCCTGTTTATTTCGGACATTTTCAAGCCGATGCACGTGATGTCTGTTTTCTATCTCGAAGCAGTGGGTACCCTGGCAATAAATTAACCGGCTACGCGCCTTGGTGAAACTGTGCGATGGTTCTTTCCTTGCACTTCTGCAAAGCACGTGTTATCCTAGTACCGTTGGTTTCTTTTTACCTAAATCTTGTTGCCGCGGTGGGGGTGATGGGACACTACTTGGGGGTAGAGGGAGCCCTTTCGGAAAAATTCTTTCAGTTAGTTAGCAATCGGGTGACAGAGATGTTCAGTTCACGGGAGGATTACGCATTGTTCTGGTGGTACCTACAGAATAACGGATATGAGGCTGCTGCTGTGCAAGTGTTTGGCCACGTAAAACATTTGATAAATTGAAAATAAGCTGCCCTTTCCGGGGCCACGAATTTTCCTAATGTAGGAACAACACGTTGGATGAAAAAGACATTAAGTGATTGTGTCGGGTGATCAGTGTTAGTGGTTGTACAGTGAAGTGAGTACGTATTCGGTGGAATAACCCGGACGCACTTGACGTTACAACTCTTAACTTCGGCTGGTGAGGTATACCTGCGATCACCTGCGAACTGGGCGATACCCTGCCATAAACCGTTTCGGCAGTCGATGACCAGAATCGGTTCAGTGACCTACTTATGCAGGTTTGCACGCTGCAGGTGAATTTCCGTAATGGTGGGTTCTATTCAGTTTATTAGTCACTATTATTTCCTTAATTTAACGAACGCTATGACTTTTTCCCAGTGATAATTTTGCAAGTTTCTGTACCTACAATTTTCTTCGGGTTTTTCGAAGAAACATTAATTATCAGTGACATTGTTGCCCGTTATTAAACTATGAATTTTTATCTCAATAATGAACTACGATCACTTCTCGTTCATTTTCTGTTACATTACATTTTCGTGAATACGTTATTTGAAAAAGGAATTTACAAATTCATGAGCCTCCCTCTTCAAATAATTATTACGTTACACACAATTTGCCTACATTTATGCTTCATTCAGTAATCTCTTTAAATAACAAACGTCAGATGATAAGAAGTATGATTTTATTTGTTACGTCTTTTTTATTTGCTATTATAGGCAGTTTCCTGCGATGCATGCTGACCTACTTGTTCGGAGCTTCGTAGTACAAGCGTAGTGCGTAGCCACCGCTAGCGCGGGAACTCAGCTGGCAAACTCGCGCTCTGATTGGTCGCGGTTTTTCGTTAATATCTCTGTAACGAAGGCTCAGATTACATTGTTGCTAAGGAAAAAGTTGTTCCAATTCACCCCCCGAGTGCCTCATTTGCGGGTCGGACATCATTTATGTTACACCCTGTACATGTTTATAATTCAGTGTTTATTCATTTCAACTCTAGAATAACATCTAAATTCCCAGTTAGAAGCAAACCAACAAAAGCACACTTTTACCGTTCGTAATGTACAGAATTGTTAAAAATTACGAGGCCCATAGTAATAATCCTAGTGGCTCCCTGAGGTGAAATAGGCTCGGGTTCGTCCACGAAAATCTTTCGTAGTGGCTCCCTGAGATGAAATAGTTTCGGGTTCGTTCACTACAACCTATCCCTGTGGCTCCCTGTGATGAAATGGGTACAGGTCCGTCCACGTAACAGACTCTAAAAATCCAAACTCGCCATTTCCTCGGCTTTCACAGTCGTTTAGCCCTGGCTCGTAACAAGACGGAGAACACCGATACCGCAGCACGTTCTACCGTTCTCTCTTGTTCGGACACCGCCCCCCCCCCGCCTTTCTAGGTGGACGCACGGAGAGCGGCAAACACACACCGTACTCGCGCACTCACTCGCTCCGATTGGAACATGCGTGTCGACGGAAACAGCTGACCCCGCGACACTCACGGTCTCGCTTACACCGACCAAACATCAACATAGACGGACACGGCCGACACCGTGATACGTGTGCTCTCTCTCGCTCTGATGAGCGCCCCGATATCATAAGAATGTCACGGCCACGAGAGGGCCGACATAGGCAGAGCGTTTCCCGAAAGCTAGGAGGAACGAGCACGGATTTAATCACCCGGACGCGCCAACCATCGAGAGGTTCCCGGCTAGATCACGGGTAAGGTGGCTACCGGTACTCATTTATACGCTGTCCGTTGTATTATTACCTCGGTGGTATTTTTGTATATTTTGGTGTCTTCCTAACCCTTCTGTATTCCTCCAGGCCTCCACCTATAGATGCAAGCTGTGCGTCTGGTGTGAGTCACCCATGCACCGGCCGATAGTTGCGAGCTGAGCGACTGGCCAGGAGCACTCTGTACCCTCCACCGTACCACGGGCATCCACCTATAGATGCCAGCTGATCGTCTGGTGTGAGTCACCAGAGCACCGGCCGATAGTTGCGGGCTGAGCGACTGGCCAGGACGCAGTCCGTACCATCCCCTCTGCTACGGGCCTCCACCTATAGATGCGTGCTGAGCGTCTGGTATGAGACACCCGAGCACCGGCAGATGGTTGCACGCTAAGCAACTAGCCCGGCAGCAGTGATGCCAGAATCGTGGAACTTGGTATCCCCACTATGACCTACCGGCGTCTCTCACTTTACTTCCACTGTTCTGACACACAACCATACCTCTAGCCCTGTCCGTGTGCACTGCTCATTCGGGTGTTTCCGCCGACTACCTGTGTCACCCGACAACGTAAAGAATGAGGAAACCATGGAGACCCTGTTCGAGAATTTCACTGGGCCGAAAATTCACGTTTCCGACGCGATGCCCGGCAACCTAAACGTGTGAGCAACAGTCGGGAGACCCCGTTGTAATCCCACTGTCGCGGTTTTACTTTTTATATTTAATTATTTTATAATTTCACTTTGTAACCTCTCAGTAAAATAAAAACTTGTGGCATGACTGTCGAAGAGTGTAGGGATAAATGGAAATGAGTGAGAGTTGGTATGACTGAGTGCGTGAAGTCGGGCAAGAAGAACGAGATTAGTTAGTCGACTGAGCGTGACCACGTGCGAGCAAGCCAAAGAAAAGTGTGAATAAAGCGCAATAAAGGGGCTCGTAGAAAATAGGTGTTTTCATTAATAGAACCCGAGTCCTGGTCTGCTACAAACTTGAAAATATTAATTCGCGAGACATTTAAAAAGAAGGAAATAAATTGTTTTCTCTTCAATATTTAAATTTAATATTATATACATACGTATTCTGTTATATATAGGGTGTCCCAAAAATGTCCTCCGACCCGGAAATGTGGCACTCGGGGGGTGAATTGGAACAACTTTTTCCTTAGCAAAAATTTAAACTGAGGCTTCGTTTACGAGATATTAACGAAAAACCGCGACCAATCAGAGCGCGAGTTTGCCAGCCGAGTTCCCGCGCTAGCGGTGGCTACGCGCTACGCTTGTACTACGATGCTCCGAACAAGTAGATTACCATGCATCGCAGGAAACCGCGTATAATATTAGTAAATAAACAAGACGTAACAAATAAAATCATACTTTTTATCATCTGTCTTTTG
>NW_015373980.1:99008-99601 GCF_001272555.1 Dufourea novaeangliae | reverse complement strand
ACGTTAGGAAAATTCGTGGCCCCGGAAAGGGCCGATTGTTTTCAATTTTTCAGATGTTTTACGTAACCAAACACTTGCACAGGAACACCCGCATATCCGTTATTGTATACGTACCACCATATCATTGCGTAATACTCCCGTGAACTGAACATCTCTGTCGCCCGATTGCTAACCGACTGACAGAATTTTTCCTCTACCCCAAGTAGTTTCCCATCGTTACATTATGAGTTCACTCCCACCAGGACAAGATTTAGGTAGAAAGAAACCAACGGTTGTAGGATAACACGTGCTTTGCAGAAGTGGAAGGAAAGGACCGTCGCGCAGTTTCTCCAAGGCGCCGTAGCCAGTTAATTTATTGCCAGGGTACCTACTCCTTCGAGATAGAAAACAGACATCACGTGCATCGGCTTAATAATGTCCGAAATGAAGAGGATCATCAACGTATCCCTTGCTTCGAGTTGGAAAGTACAGTGTACATTGTCTATCTCGGGGAGCAGGGAAAAAAATTTACCGACACGTGTCAGTTGACGCTGCAAGGCCCTGGACGACCACCCTTGTAGAGGCCGGAGTGGAATTTTCGGTTATTTATGGCT
>NW_015373980.1:77281-98538 GCF_001272555.1 Dufourea novaeangliae | reverse complement strand
AAAAAAATACGTATGAAATGTTTTCATGAGAACTACAATTTCACAAAGTTGTAATAAAATTGTCGACTGTCAATTCTGTTGTGAGTTCACGATTGGTACGAGGCCGAAGATTTTAAGCCATAAATAACCGAAAATTCCACTCCTGCCTCTACAAGGGTGGTCGTCCAGGGCCTTGCAGCGTCAACTGACACGTGTCGGTAAATTTTTTTCCCTGCTCCTCTAGATAGACAATGTACACTGTACTTTCCAACTCGAAGCAAGGGATACGTTGATGGTCCTCTTCATTTCGGACATTTTGAAGCCGATGCACGTGATGTCTGTTTTCTATCTCGAAGGAGTAGGTACCCTGGCAAAAAATTAACAGGCTACGGCGCCTTGGAGAAACTGCGCGACGGTCCTTTCCTTCCACTTCTGCAAAGCACGTGTTATCCTAGAACCGTTGGTTTCTTTCTACCTAAATCTTGTCATGGTGGGAGTGAACTCACAATGTAACGATGGGAAACTACTTGGGGGTAGAGGAAAAATTCTGTCAGTCGGTTAGCAATCGGGCGACAGAGATGTTCAGTTCACGGGAGTATTACGCAATGTTATGGTGGTACGTACACAATAACGGATATGCGGGTGTTGCTGTGCAAGTGTTTGGTTACGTAAAACATCTGAAAAATTGAAAACAATCGGCCCTTTCCGAGGCCACGAATTTTCCTAACGTAGTAACAACACGTTGGATTAAAAATACATTAAGTGATTGTGTCGGGTGATCAGTGTTAGTGGTCGTGCAGTGAAGCGAGTACGTATTCTGTGGAATAACCAGGACGCACTTGACGTTACAACCCTTAACTTCGGCTGGTGAGGTATACCTGCGATCACCTGCGAACTGGGCCATACCCTGCCATAAACCGTTTGGGCCGTCGATGACCAGGATCGGTACACTGACCTACTGACGCAGGTTTCTACGCTGCAGGTGAATTTCCGTAAGGGTGAGTTCTATTCAGTTTATTGGTCATTATTGTTTTATTAATTTCACCGAACTACAATTACTTCTCGTTTATTCTTTGTTACATTACCTTTTCGTTCACACGTTATTTGAAAAGGAAATTTACAAATTCGTAAAAAGGAATTTACAAAAATGTAAATGTGCATTCGTCTTTTTACGTTAAACATAATTTGCCTACATTTACGTTTCATTCATTAATCTCTTTAAATAACAAACGACAAATGATAAAAAGTATGATTTTATTTGTTACGTCTTGTTTATTTGCTATTATTATACGCGGTTTCCTGCGATGCATGGTGACCTACTTGTTCGGAGCATCGTAGTACAAGCGTAGCGCGTAGCCACCGCTAGCGCGGGAACTCGGCTGGCAAACTCTCGCTCTGATTGGTCGCGGTTTTTCGTTAATATCTCGTAAACGAAGCCTCAGTTTAAATTTTTGCTAAGGAAAAAGTTGTTCCAATTCACCCCCCGAGTGCCACATTTCCGGGTCGGAGGACATTTTTGGGACACCCTATATATGAAAAGTATTCTTAATTCGTTTAACTATTGCATGAAATTAAAATGTTACATTATAAATATGTCTTCATTCGTTTTAATGGTTATAGCCGAATCAGGGGTCAAAAGTCCCTATTTAATAGCATGCAAAAATTCTGTAAAAAATCCGATAGGTAGTATTTACTGGGGCACAGTTAATACATTTTGCTCGATTTTTTTAGTTGATGTTTGGACTTAAAAATAACAAGATACAACATATGTATATATCAGTCTCATAACTTTGAAATATTGGGTTAAGATTCTGGGCGTTAAAGGATTATACCAATATATTATACGATTGTAAATATTTCCATATCCAGTAAAACAGTATATAAATTGTAGAAGTCGAATTAACTTAATTAAAACCGTGCTTCTGAAGATATCGTAAAATATTTCCTCGAATTTCAAAAGGGTCATTGATGTTGTGGCTAAGCGTTCCGACTACGGTACCGGTGTGCAGTTTTTTGAACACGATTGGAGTCCCGCAGAATTGTATTAAAATTTTTTTCATTACATTCACTACATACTTTATAATAAGTACAAGATGGTTTAAATTGAGATAATTCGACTTCTACAATTTATATAAAATATTTACAATCGTATAATATACTTACTTAATAATGGAAATATAAAAATTTCAAATATCTGTCAGTTATTTTTTCACGGAAAAAACGTCAAAAATATCGGTCTTCGATTTTTAAAACTACGGCGTACCCTACCAAAACACTGAAAAAAATTAAGAACGTTTTTGAATTATCACAACTAAAATACTCAACCGAAAAATCTGAAAAAATCATTAATACGTGCCCCAGTAAATACTACCTATCAGATTATTTATAGAATTTTCGCATGCCATTAAATAGGGATTTTTGGTCCCCTTATCCGGCTATACCCTTGAAAAAGATCGAAGATATATTTATAACGAAATATTTTAATCTTATGGATGTTTCAACGAATGTTTGTATATTTATGTACTCCAATAGTTAAAATAATGGTAACATCTAATTGTAAGAATACTTTTTGTATATATAACAGAATACGTATGTATATAATATAAAATTTAAATATTGAAGAGGAAACAATTTATTTCCTTCTTCTTAAATGTCTCGGAAATTAATATTTTCAAGTTTTTATTTTACTGAAAGGTTACAAAGTGAAATTATAAAATAATTAAATATAAAAAGTAAAACCGCCACAGTGGGATTAGAACGGGGTCTCCCGATTGTTGCTCGCACGTTTAGGTTGCCGGGCATTGCGTCGAAAACGTGAATTTTCGGCCCAGTAAGAGTCTCGAACAGGGTCTCCAAGGTTTCCTCATTCTTTACGTTGGCGGGTGACGCAGGTAGTTGGCGGAAACACCCGAACGGCCAGCTCACACAGCAGATAGAAGCAAAGTATGCTAGTGTGGCAGAACCTGTGGAATAATGTGGGGGACGCCGGGACGTCGTAGTGGTGGAACCAAGTTCTACGATTCTGGCATCACTGGCTCACACCGTCTCGCGCGCACTGTTGTCCACAATACTGCTGGAACGCGTCTCGCGTTCGCACACTCTGTGTTTGTGCCGTCTCGTGTGCACTACCGTAGACACACGTGTATCTTCTCGTATCAAGATTCCCCGTACCGATGACTCAGTAGAGGAAATATCATTAACGTAGACTAAGATACTCGCGTTAAATACTAAGGTGAAAATTAAGAAATAGGATTAAACAAAATGTAAGTTATTAGGTAATAAACTCTAGATAGAAACACATATCCAGACGACTCTCCATTTATTCGCTTGACGATCCGGGGCACGTCGGCTGAGACGGCACACTTCCCCTCAATACCGGCGACGTACGTCGCATGCTTTCCAAAGTTGGCAACTGTATTCTAAAACTTAAGGGGGGAGACTCCGTGGCCCGTGTGCTGTGTCCGTGCGCTCACACAATCAACGGGAACCATGTATGTATACGCGATACACGAGAGAGACATTCGATTTCGTAGAATCCAACTTCTGCCTCGACAATTGCACAAATGCACTTTTCACTGGTATAGAACTCACGGGTAGACTTCCCTACAGGGTGGTCTGGTCCGTATAAACACCAATAAACACATTTTAATTGAAAGAATTAGAATTTTAGAAATTGTGCGATTGTGACAGACGCCGATGAAGCACACAAGATGGCTGCTCAAGTCACATTTTGTCAAATATCACACGATTTAGTTGTTTTCTCGTCAAATGCTGACCAGACCACCCTGTACACCACTGTCACACTATCGTAGAAAACCGATTTTTGTTAATTTATCACTTGTGGAAGGCGTAAGTTGGATTCTACGATTTGACGCGTCCAGGCTCAGGAATATACACTGGTATAGTTCAAGGATTCTCCACTAGCGGCGCTTATGGTATTTGTCAGTCACTTTGGCCATGTTACCACCGAGCATCGATAAAACAGAGGGAAGTCGGTATATGTAACCTCGCAACACGTGCTGGATCGTATCAATTGTTTTGTTACGCTGTTGCCATTCGACAATTCTGCCCATCAGGAGAACGATGGAATACCTACGGCTTGTGGCGAGATTTCGACTCTCGCCGAACATAGGAACAGAATGGTGCGACTGAAAGAGATTCAAGAATGAAGCAATACTTACGTACTAATGTGTGCAACGATAAACCTTTTCTATTTGTACTTGCAATGATGCTAATTTTTTTTATTACATACGAAATACTTGAAATGGCATTCCCGAGAAACAATAGTTATTTATCATTTATTGACCTAATTAATGCAGATGTTATATACTTACACATATATTTCATAAAAAGATGCAAAAAGAATACAATTAATCGCAAACGCTCCCTCAATCTTTTCATTTGTCGACCAGCGGAAATAGATTTTGAACTAACAACGATTTTTCGACTTTCTTGTATATATGTGCACAGGGATAAGGAAAGAAGGACTTGAAGGATTTGAAAAAAAGTACGATCTTCATATTATCAAAAATGTTTTATTTAAATGAAAATAATTATTGACATATATGAGGCGGCTGCCGGCCGCCGCGCCGTCCACCGCGACGGTCGCTATACATGATTCTTTTTATCATTTTTTTTATTTGAAACAGTAAAATAAAAATTAGATCTTATAATTATATTCGTACATTTATATCGGTAGTGGGCAACTGTTTGCTCACGATCATCGAAAGGAGAAATTCCAGCCGCGCGATACTCGTGAACGATCAGTTGCCCACCTCTGATACCAGAGATGGGTAAATTTTTATTTAAATAAAAATTTCAAATAACGAATAAAAGATAAACAAATTATTTGTCATGCGTCGAATAAAGATAATTCTGGTAATCTTTATAAGACGCATGACAAATAATTTTTTTATTTGATGAGAATTTATTTGACGAACAGATTTTATAAAAGTACATTATAAAAGTTCACGGTTTCATTCAATCCCTGCTTTCTTCATGGGGCGATACAACATTGTAACGCGCGTGCCAGCCTTCGACTCCCCAGCAGTGACGCCAGAATCGTGGGACGCTTTATCCCCACCACTCCCCCACTCCGACCTACCATCGTCTCCCACTATGGCCTTCCACTTTACGTCCGCCGTGTTGGCACACACAAGCATATCCCAGCTCTGTCCGTGTGCGCTGGCCGTTCGAGAGACGATGAGCTATATTTAGAAAAGAGTGGGGGTAAACCGTACCACGATTCTGAAATCATTGTTGCCTTGGAAATCCTGTTTGAATATCACTGCGGCGAAAATTCACGTTCTCGACGCGATGCCCCGCAACCTAAGCGCGTGAGCAACAGTCAAGAGACCCTATTCGCATCCCAATGCGGCGATTTTACTTTTTATTTTTAATTATTTTATAATTTCACTTTGTAATCTCTAAGTAAAATAAAAAAGTTAAAAAATATTAATTTGGGAAGCATTTAAAAAGAAGAAAATAAATGTTTTCCACTTCAGTATCTAAATTTTTTATTATATACATACATATTATGTTGTATACACATAAATTATTTTTACAATTAGATGTTATCCTTACAACCCTACTCATTACTACTCTGAACATTCGTACAAAAATCTATTAGATTAAAATATTACGTCATAAGTGTATCTTCAGTCTTTTAAAATTTGTTCAAGATGTGTTTACAATAATATTTATATTTTATCTTTCACTATGGCAATTATGATTATCATTATATTTATATATTTATTTCTTTTTAGATATATACATAAGCAAAAGACTCGTACTTCGTTACTTTCGTTAGCTGCGAAACTTCTACTCAAAAGTGAGGAAGCGAAATTACAGAATAATTCAGCAAAAAAAAGATAAGTTCATAGCAATCTTAATATTTTATCTTATGTTATTAAAATTACTATTTCAATTGTGTTTTTTTCCATTCATATGGGGAAAAGCAAAAGACCATTCGGCATCGTATATACGTGGACCAGCTGCAGCGGTTTTCGTTAGCGGCGAAATATATCATAATTTTAAAAGACTGAAGATACACTTATGACAATATTTTAATCTAATAGATTTTTGTACGAATGTTCAGAGTAGTAATGAGTAGGGTTGTAAGGATACCATTTAATTGTAAAAATAATTTATGTGTATACAACATAATATGTCTGTATATAATAAAAAATTTAGATATTGAAGTGGAAAACATTTATTTTTTTCTTTTTAAATGCTTCCCGAATTAATATTTTTTAACTTTTTTATTTTACTTAGAGGTTACAAAGTGAAATTATAAAATAATTAAAAATAAAAAGTAAAACCGCCGCATTGGGATTCGAATAGGGTCTCTTGACTGCTCACGCGCTTAGGTTGCGGGGCATCGCGTCGAGAACGTGAATTTTCGCCGCAGTAGTATTCGAAAAGGATTTCCAAGGCGGCAGTGATGTCAGAACGTGGTACGGTTTACCCCCACTCTTTTCTAAATATAGCTCACCGTCTCTCGAACGGCCAGCGCACACGGACAGGGTTGGGATACGCTTGTGTGTGCCAGCACGGTGGACGTAAAGTGGGGGTAGCCGGGACGTCATAGTGGGAGACGATGGTACGTCGGAGTGGGAGAGTGGTGGGGGTAAACAGTACCACGATTCTGGCATCACTGACAATGAGGCTGGCACGCGCGTTACAATGTTGTATCGCCTCATGAAGAAAGCAGGGATTGAATGAAACCGTGAACTTTTATAATGTACTTTTATAAAATCTGTTCGTCAAATAAATTCTCATCAAATAAAAAAATTATTTGTCATGCGTCGAGTAAAGATTACCAGAATTATCTTTATTCGGCGCATAACAACTAATTTGTTTATCTTTTATTCGTTATTTGAAATTTTTATTTAAATAAAAATTTACCCATCTCTGGTATCAGAGGTGGGCAACTGATCGTTCACGAGTATCGCGCGGCTGGAATTTCTCCTTTCGATGATCGTGAGCAAACAGTTGCCCACTACCGATATAAATGTACGAATATAATTATAAGATCTAATTTTTATTTTACTGTTTCAAATAAAAAAAATGATAAAAAAAATCATGTATAGCGACCGTCGCGGTGGACGGCGCGGTAGCCGGCGCGGCGGCCGGCGGAGTGGTGGGGGCAGCCGCCCCATATATGTCAATAATTATTTTCATTTAAATAAAACATTTTTGATAATATGAAGATCGTACTTTTTTTCAAATCCTTCAAGTCCTTCTTTCCTTATCCCTGTGCACATATATACAAGAAAGTCGAAAAATCGTTGTTAGTTCAAAATCTATTTCCGCTGGTCGACAAATGAAAAGATTGAGGGAGCGTTTGCGATTAATTGTATTCTTTTTGCATCTTTTTATGAAATATATGTTTAAGTATATAACATCTGCATTAATTAGGTCAATAAATGATAAATAACTATTGTTTCTCGGGAATGCCATTTCAAGTATTTCGCATGTAATAAAAAAAATTAGCATCATTGCTAGTACAAATAGAAAAGGTTTATCGTTGCACACATTAGTACGTAAGTATTGCTTCATTCTTGAATCTCTTTCAGTCGCACCATTCTGTTCGTATGTTCGACGAGAGTCGAAATCTCGCCACGAGCCGTAGGTATTCCATCGTTCTCCTGATGGGCAGAATTGTCAAAAATCGATACTATCAGGCAACACTGTCTTCGCGTAGTAAATACACAAACCCAACTTGATGGTAATGGGGAACAAAATTTATTTGTGGGTATTGCCGTTAGATGTCATATTATTAAGCTGTTTCAATTATCGATTATGTGTTTTCGTTAGTGTCCGATTGATTATATCAGCGCTTCGATCGATTCGGAGTTGGCCCCAAAGGAGTCTCCCCCCTTAATAGGAACCGACATGCAGATTCAGACTGTATATTTAAATATACGTGAAATAGTACACGTGTACTTAAATACGCGTGAAATAGTACACGTGAAATAATACACGTGAAGTAATACACGTGAAATAGTACACGTGTACCCGTGTACTTAAAATGACACGTACTGACGTACGCGTACGTGTGATACACGTGGATACGTGTACACGTATGCTTTTAATACACGTTCAGAATGACGACCTCTAGTAAATACCCTTGGTTCTTGACGCTGCTAGGAGAAAATTTAATACATTTTAGACAGTTCGCGATATAGTCTTTTATTTTGTCTCCCATACTGGGAAACCAATATACTCTCGTGATATTTTTAATGACTTTGTCGATTCCTACGTGACCCAAATCGTCGTGACATGTGTGTATCACTTTACATTCCATCGAAATTGGCACGTAAAATAATAGTCCTCTCAATTTATCTTTACGATAGACAAGGCCATCTCGCAGCTCACAAAGCATGTCTTCGCTTTTCTCTCAACTTTCCAGCATTTTTTGTATTTCATCATCTCGGTCTTGACTAATTGATAAAGTTTGCTCCTTTGACGCCTGCTTAAAGAATCAACATGAACAATGCATTTCTCCGAATGGTGTTGTATTTCGTGATCATAGTTTTTCAAAAATAAAGTCCAACGCGAAATTCTCGTGCTTAAATGCCGTATACTGAGCGTAAGTCTAAATGATTTTGAATTTTATACTGAACAAGTAGGTATGGAATACATTTGATTGCATATACTATATAACAGATAAACATTCAAGCTTAACACTGTGATATTTTGATTCAGCGGACGTCGTACGTTGACTAAAATACGATACAAGTTGAAATTTGTTATTCGACTGTCTTTGTAGTAATATAGTACCGAAGTTGCTATATATATAGGTGAATGAACTGTTAATATTGGTCGCGTTGCCAAAAAGTTTTTCAAAGTGTCGAACGTTTCCTGTTCTTTAGACCCAAAATTGCATTTCTTGTCTGCCTTTATCTGATTGTATAACGATTTTGCGAGTACTGAAAATGCCGGTATGAACCGTCGGAAATAACTAGCCAAACGCACGAATCTGTGTAATTCTTTCACGTTCTGCGGTACGGGATATTTTATCACTGATTCTATATTCTCATCGCTCGGTCGGATACCGTCTTGGTTTACGCGATATCCAAGATACGTAATCTCCTCGTAAGCAAAGAAACATTTATCGAAACGAAATCGTAACGAACATTGCCTGCTTATTTCGAACACTTCGCGCAATATGTTAATTACGTAACTTTTACAGCGTAATGACATTACCAATACAGTTTTCTAGGTTTCCCGAAAAAAGATTCTCATACATCATGCGGCCCCTTTAGTATAATCTGCGAGAGGTATTATATTGGTTTTATTTTGTTTGAAATAGGTTCCACCAATCCGACCCTCCTGTAACTTATATACGAAACTAAATAGTGACGCGTTACTTCTGATTTTTTTAGTAGGTCACTCGAAGAGATGTTTACAAAAACCACCCCCAAGAAATTAATTCCTTTATTGCTATCCTCAATAATTGATTTACAATTTCGGAAAAAATATATCTTTTAGAGATAAAAATTACCAACTATCTGCATTTTGAAGCATTCAAATACCTTAACTAGTTGTTGAGAAAAAAAATGGTAAAGTTTAGGGTTGTTATCCCCATATCACCCTTACGAGAGGGGATAGAGATTTAAAATTACTCACAGTTGTCTTTTACGCAAAGAGCATTATTTGGTAAACATAAATACTAAAATTGGTCTGGGGCCGCTTTCCCATACTTACCCGGCTAGACCCTTTCTCCTTATCGGTGTAAGCTAAACGTCTTGGTCGGAAACTGATCGGTTGCTCGTGTTTCAAAGATATTACCATCTCGTACTCGTGTTCTTTCTTACACTTACTCAAATTGAATTTACAATCTTATTCAGTGCCGTACAGATTTTTAATTTGTTGCAACTTGTCAACTGTAAGATTCTACTTGATTTGTAATGTTTCGTACACTCTAACAGGCTTACCCAAGTAATCAATATATGACAAATCGTTGTCGGAACAAACGGCTCCATTTGACGATAAATCGGACTTCTCCTTCAAAACACAAATATTCTGTCCTAGCAGAATCTTCACCTCCGGATTCGAAGAAAAATCTCTACCGAGCAGAACCATATAACTCATCGTGCTGTCCAGTACAATACGGAATTTCAAGTGCAGTGACGACGTTATGTGCACAGTATCATCGCTATGTTTTCACATGACTAAATGTTCTACGTTATTAAAGAAGAATACAAATGTAGTGCTGGTTGTGATACGATACATTTTAAGCCAACCATTTATGTATGTCAAAAAATAATTGAATGACCTTTTGTTTACTGTTTCCCTTTTGAAATAATTTGAAATATTTTTGAAATAATTAGAAAATTTATTTAATAATTGATAAGTGAACAACAAAATTAAAAAAGCGAGGTAAAGCTTATACTCACATCATTAATTTATTTGGATTTATATACATCTTACTGACCATAGACAAGATGAAATACAAATAAAAGCTTTAAATTTAATGAAAATCTACTCGAAAGATTTACAGGATAGTTTTGTTTCTGAATTAGAGCAATTCACTGCATTATTAAAATTATAACTTGAAGGTTCTTTTTCTAATCGCACAAAAAATCAAGTTCAAAAAGGCAACTCACTGTCTCCTTTGAAGGTGTTGAATTGGATACTAGATCAACAATTAATTGATGTTTTTCCGAATGTATATGTCACAAATTGTGAGCCCGAAAGATTATTTTCTGTATTGAAGAGAATAAAGAATATGTTTAGAGCGACTATGTTAAATGTGTTACGAGCCAAGGTCACGAGCAGCGGCGAGAGGCCGGCGGAGTAGGTTTTCCAAGGAATATGGTTTATCAATTTGTTAGTGAGGTGCGCGGACGAACCCGATGCGAAATCGGAAAGTCGCTAGAATGGTGAAATTCGTGAACGAATCCGATGCGAAATCGGGGAGTCACTAGGATGAGATAGGCAGATGAACTCAGCGCTATAGAACTTCAACCGAATTCGCGGATTCTATAAGGTTAACTGATGATTCGAAAGGGAACTTAAGTCCGATCTCACTGGATACAACCGACTCTTTACCGGATATAATACGGTGGGACTTTAAAAGTGACGGTATTATTCTGTCCCCCAGAGGGTTAAAAACAGAGGGTTTACATAGTCCCAAAACTGGGTGTGGTTTCATTAGAATTTCCCTATAAGGAAATATTAACGGTCGTGAGTGAATCATGATTCTGTCTCTGGTTGCTATTCACTTGGTCGAGATTACGCTCCCCTATTACTTGAGAAATAAACAGACAGAGCTTTAGGGCGTTTTCCGTTGCCAGGTGCGCGGTAGAATACCATTAAAAATGGAATTATTCTCCATACTTAACAAATGATCGGTTATGATGCTTAACACGTTTAGCAACTGTAACTGAATTATTAAGATCAATCGATTTTGAGGATTTAATGAAAGATTTTGTAAAATTAAAATCAAGAAAAAAAAATTTTAATTCAGTTTTTTTAAAAATATCTTCTCGACGTTTGTCTTGTATGTACTATGTAACATTATTTATTTGTAAATCATTATTACTGAGAAATATTTAACTCAGTGTAATTTTAATTTATTTAGAATAAATTTCAGTTTTTGGGGAATTATGTATTTTATTGTATGTTTCATTACAAAATTTGTAACCCCCCCGCTTTTCTGCTGAGGGGGCCCCCTAAGATTTGATAGCCCCGTGCCCCAAAAATTCTTAATTCAGGCCTGAATGACAGTCAACGTACAAAGTTACTAACTGAGCACGTAGAAGAAACATGTTTTCTTCGTGAAAACATGAAAATAAAATAGAAGGATTAAAATAACGTCTTAAATTTTGTGTCCTTACAGTTAGATTAATATTTGATACTAAACCGATCAAAATTCGAGTAACTGGAACAATTCGAGTATTTACGAGTACACTGCAGTTAGAGATCGGTTCAAATAAATTCGAGTATTCTGAAAATTTTCGAGCTGAGAATCCATCTTCAAGTAAATTAAAGTCTTACGAGTGCTCGAATGTTCGAGCCGTTTGAGTTTTTCAAGTAGCTCAACGTTTTTTCAAACGGTTCGTCAATTTTAAATACCTTGGAAACTTCAAACGCTCGACTCGACTCGAGCAATCGAACCGAGTTCAGCTCAGCTTATAAAGTAACGGATACTAGCACACCCCTAGTATGTATACGTACTTATAGATGTAGGTGGGGCAATAACTATTACCACCTCAGATATCTTCGAAACCAGAAGGTTCACAGAAGTATTTGTTGAACCAAAATTGCACAGTACGAAGGGTGTCATCCGATGGCGCTAATAGTTTTTTTGCAGGTGGAAGTATTTTGGATATTTCAAGGACACATCCATTTTCTTAAATGGATCGGTATATTTTTGTCTCCGTAGACTGATAGAGAAACTTAAAACGAGTTCAACGACCTATTACATAAGGTCATAGAAAGTAGAGAAAAGCGATAATGTTTACGGTTCACTTCACTGAAAATAAACACTGTTTGAAGGACACTTTAATAAGTTTGCAGAATAAGATATACATAATAAAAGTAGTATCGTATCAGTCAACCGGGCACGATGTATCCATCTAAAGAGCAAGTCGATGTTCTTCTTGTTTATGGCGAATGCCAACAAAATTCTGTAAGGGCAAAAAACTTGTATGCTGTATGATATTCACATCGGTCTCAGTCTTTACGTCGTCATTTAAAAATGTGTGTGATGAACTTAGCCAAACTGATAGTTTAGGTGTTCGTAAAAGTGAATGCCGAAAGCGAGTAACGAACGAAGAAAATTAAATCGGTGTGCTCGCAAGTTCATATTAATTCGCAACAAATTGAATGCGAATCTGGCATTAGTAGGAGGAGCGTCCTTCGCATTTTGCACCGTCACAAATTTCATTCGTACCATGTTAGTTTTCACCGACAATTGCAAAGAAACGACTTTATGAATCGCGTTGAATTTTTTCGATTGGCTAAATATCAGATCCAACACAACGAGTTATTTCTTAATACCGTATTATTTACTGATGAGGCAACATTCACAATTCACGGATATGTTAATTTGCATGACATGCATTTATGGACAGCGGAAAATTCACATTGGCTGTGGCAGGTTGAACACCAGAGACAATGGTTTGTGAACGTATGGTGCGGTATCACAGGTGATAAAATTATTGGTCCGCATTTTATCAATGGAAATTTGAATGGTAACATCTACGCTAATTTTATTAAGGGTACATTGAGTCCTTTGCCAAAAGAATTGCCTTTATTTGCATGACAAACCACGTGGTATCAACATAATGGATGCCCAGCACATTATTCATTGATTGCGCGAAGGGAACTCGATGAAAAATTTCGCTCGTTCACCAGACTTGGCGCCTCTAGATTTCTTTCTGTTTCGGAATGAAAAGGTAAGAGACGCGTTCGTCAAAAGTAAATAGGACAGGGCGCTCTCGCACCATACTGCGAGCCTGTCAACGATTGCGTACGCCTAACACCGATTTGCTAGTTGCGTCTCTGAATTTCGCGACCGTGGTGCGAACTAATCCGGCGCGTCTCTGATAAATCCTAACGAATTTTGAACGAAAACCAGTAGAAACTTCGTTGCTCGCCGAACATTCTGTTGTGAACCTTTGTAGTAATCGCAGATCTTAACAAACTTCTCATTTTTCAACTCGTGCGTTAATTATCGCAACACTACAAGTGTTATATTTATCGCTCTCGACGCTCGAGTACAATTGTGGCGACAATCGGCGATTAGTGTAAACGATTTTCGTGATCGCCTAGATTTAACGTGTACGGCACTCTCAATCACCACTTCGTGGCTCTCCAGTACCCACCGAGTGTAATTGTGTTTTCGTGAGAGATTGTTAAGATTCTCAACAATAAACTGTTCCGGTCAAGTTCCGGTGTGTTTTTTTGGCTGCAACACCACCTTCACTCCGTATCCTTTTCAGGATAGAACTAGCTATCCTAAGGCGGTCGTTTCAACTCAATGTTCGACTCGGCTCGCGACAAACTCGCAACATAAATACTTTCTATGGAGAACATTGAAAGATAAAGTGTACAAAGAAGTACGAACAACACCTCAAGACATGCAACAGCGAATTGTTGCATTCTGTGCGTCAGTAAGTTCTGACGTTATAAGATGTGCACGTCAATGCGTCATAAAAAGAATCCAGTGTCGTATTGATCGTGATGGTTATCATTTCAAACACCTACTATGATCTTATGTAATAGGTCGTTGAACTCGTTTCAAGTTCCTCCATCATTCTGCGGAAACAAAAACATATCGATCTATTTAAAAAAATGGAAGTGGCCTTGTAATATCCAAAGTACCTCTACCTGCAAAAAAAACTATTAGCGCCATCGAATGGCTCTCTTCGTACTGTGCAATGTTGGTTAAACAAATATTTCTGTGCACCTTATACTTTCGAAGATATCTGAGGTGGTAATAGTTATTACCCCACCTTGTATGTACGTTCTAATACATACAATATATGCCTTTATATTTATGTCACGTGCGTACGTTTGTAAAGACTTCACATTATTTTTAACGTTACAGCAAAGCATGGAATACTAGTAGTTGTAAAAGTAAATGAAATACTGCGAAAATGTAACGGCAGATCTTTTTGGTGACATATTCAGCGTCGTTAGGATACCCTTCCGCTTAATTTGCAGCCTTCCATGGTGCAAATAGAGTGGATGAAGGTGGCAAGGAGCATCGTTCATGAACATGAACGTTACATGACGTAAATTCACACTCAAGTATCCCAAAGACCTACTTTCATGATTCATAAAACTATTCGCAACTGATTGATATTTTAACCTTTTCTGCTCATGTGATTCGAACTACAATCATTAACTTACTTAGCGTTTATAACTCATACTATCAGCCTAAAGATTCCATGTGGCAGAATTAATTAATTAATTACGTGGCATAATAAATAACTCAGGGCAGAAGGGATTAATAATGGATGAGATAACCACTGTTTATACAATACTAGGTAGAAATTATAAACTTCGCAATGAAAATCAGTTTTCGACGATGATATTTTAATGTTTTTTGAAAAGCATGTAATAATTGTACATACATGTTATTATATTTATACTAGGTACTATAACATAAAGAACATGGATTTTCAAAGTGTGCTCCAACTGTGTACATGTGAATTCTGCGTAATAAAATATATGACACATGAATTAATAATTCTTTCAACCAATAAGAAACCTTCAGTTCAGATTACACGTGTGAATTTTGTTTGCGCAAGTATGATGAACTTTTCGGACGAAAAACTTTCCGAGATATCCCAGAGGTATTTACATAGTCCTATACATGTATAAAGGGTGTAAAAAATATGTTGGAGGAGCCGGAATTGGGAGACTTGTAAGGTGATTTGAAACAAGCTGTTCCTCAGCAAAAATGTTATCCGAGTCTTTGTTAACGAAAAACCCCGACCAATCAATGCGCGAGTCTACCGGCCGAGTTCTCACGGTAACGTTGGCTGCCAATCGCAGCGCGTAGCCAACCAATGGTCAGGGTTTTTCGTTAATATCTCGTTACCAAAGGCACGAATAACATTTTTGCTAAGGAAACACTTGTATTAAATCACATCACAAATTTCCCATTTCCGGGTCCTCCAACAGTTTTCTAACACCCTGTATAATTTTGCTATATAACATGTTTTTACAATTTGTTACAAGATTATACCTTCTGGAAGAGTTTGCAACAAGTTTGCATAACATTTTGCATCTCATTCTTTTATAATGGCGTCACACTTGAAGGATAACATATAACTTGCTATATAACACGAAAAATATTGTATAACATTTTCTTTTCTGTTTTTCTAACATGTTTTACAATTTTGCTATATACGTTTACGATACGATAACGTGCTTATAGTGTATTAATGATGCTTTATAGTGTAGACGTAACTTAACACTTGGTGGTCGCGGCGGGATGTTTGTTGCGTAGTTAACACTTAGTGGTGAAATGTCCTGCGGAGGCCCTTCCCACCCGACACTGATTATCGTGGTAGGGAGGGACTAGGCGAGGAGAGGCGTCGCCAAGATTCGAGCTCTGGGGTTAGAGATCTCGCCACAAAGGCAGAGGCTGCCTGATTCCACAGGCTGCCTCTGTCGCGGCGAACACCCCAGACTTGAATCCACATAGGTGATAGCCTAGTCGAGTACGGGAGTAGGTTTAAATACCTAGGTCTTGACCTCAACAGCCGCTAGCGCTTCGAAGGTCACTTCGACAGACTGTCCCCCTCGCGTGGGGGGGCGTTGGTGACACTTTTGGGTCGCCTATTCCCCAACATAGGGTGGCCAGAAGAGAGGGGAGGGTACGCCGCCTCTATATGGGAGTGGTGTGGTCAATGACCCTACATGGGTCACTGGTGTGGGTCGGAGGCTTAATCTTTCGCGGTCGACCCACGAGAAGACAGCGTCGTGAGGTGACCCCTCGACGCTATAATTAAGAGGTGGTGGGACGGCACTATGCCGTCCTGGGAGAAGCAGTGCGCCTACCCCCAGAGAAGAGCCCTCCCTCAAATAGAGGAAGGGCAAAGGCCTGGCTGGTCGCTGTGAGTGGTCGAGCGATCTCGCGGCCAGCCCTCGTGCCCGAGAGGGTCACCGGGGGTCTTTTAGCTGGTGAAACCCCACATTGGCCGTCTGCGCCCCCAGCGGAGACGGAGAACCTTCTCCAGGCTTTTCCCCGTGGATAAAAAAGAAGAAAAAATCGGTGGTGGAATGTTTACATGGGGTTCTCCCAGGACCAACGTGAGGGAAGACACGGTGCTGGAGTAGGCAGCAGGGACGGACCTTCGACTAGTAAACCGGGGGTCCGTCAGCACATACGTGCGATGGCACACAGTGGTCAAAATTGAGAAATTCAGTGACATTTAACTAAAAAATCAACTTTCCCATATTAATATCTGATCAATGTGTATTGATTCCTAAATGTCAACTTACTTCGAAACTGAAAAAGCTAAAGAAATGTAATACATATGTTAAATGATATACGCAATTAACCTTGGATATTTTAAAAGTAGAATTTGTCATACGAAAAAATTGTTTTTATTTTCAAGGTTTCCTGAGGACCTCATTAAATATTCCGCTTCCGTTCTGTTTCTCACTGAAGAGCATTCTATCGAGATAAGAAATCATGCTCCACATTCACAATTGCTGTATATAATAGCTTTGAAAAGCAATACTGAATGGAATGAAGACAATTCTCAAACTGCTTTACAATTGATAAGGTATATCCCTTAAGTTCCAAAGAATCACTCATTGCAACAAATTGAAATGTTTTCAAAATATCTTTCTATACAAAATCATGCTGGAATCATTTCCCTTCTCATCCCGCTTTTCAAATTATTACTGTTTAAAGTCGTCAGCATCATATCATTTTACGCGCGTACGTTCGCGTCCATCGCCGAAACATTACAGGTGATTTCATCTCCTTATCAAATAAATATTACAGCATTCCAGGAATATACACAAGACACAACAAAGTATTTTGTCGCGCCAGCATCCGTCCACAAACTACTAATTCACGGTGCTGAAATAGTAAACCAAGAAGAAGAAAGCAGACATAAGGATTTTAAGAAATTCAAGTATAAATATACAAGAAAATTTTCAAGATTGAGAACGAATGAGGATCTATTTCAGATTCCTCTTGGCCGCTGATCCATATACAGGGAGTTCGACTACTAGGGGGAAAAAATTTAAGGGGTGATTCTTTGAGGCAAAATAAGACGAAAATGAAGAATAACGAAATTGTAACAAATGCTTCGTTTGTTATTCATGAGCGTTTGAAAATTTACCCAAATAATGACAATTCGCACGAACGGAGTGTCAGCGGACTACAGTTCGTAAAGGGGCTTACAGTCACTCGAAAGACTCAACGACGTACAGGAAAAGTAGGTAGAACAGCTGTCTACTTACCAAGTAGAAGATGTCGATAACTTGTGACCGCGGTATTTGAATCCACTTGTATCGCATTAACACTGATTTCTCGATAAAATTCGCAAGAAATATAAATATCGTCTGACGAATATTATCGAGTAGAGGGGGTTAATGCCCCCTCTAGTTGTCACGTACGACAATTGCCCTGTCCACAAGTATCCATGAAATTAATCCGCGCATGCACGGACACCACAGAAGGCCGCAAAAAGTGTCCACACACGATGTGCGATTGTCCCGTCCGCAAAGAATGATCACACATTGCGCAATTAATTAGACCCGCACGCGGTTCCTCCGCTGCGTTTACCACTGTACATGCTACACAAAACTAACACTCAAAATAATTAAATTATAACTATTTAACACTAATTTTTAACCTAGTCTAACTAATTTATGACAACTATTTATACTAATTTTTAACCTGCAATCATTAATAAAACCGACAATTCTTAATAAAACCTGCAAAAATTAATAAACTGTAGAATGTCTAATAGAACCTACAATAATTAATAAAACCTACTGTAGCGGCCAGCGGCATGTACAAAGAAAGAACATTTGGCGTGCAAATGGTTGGCGAGTTTTATGATACCCCTGCCAGCAGACCTATTTTTGAGGAAACCGTTTTCTTTCCGCTTTCATTTGTAGTTTCCATACAACGCAGATTCTTGCCTTTAGAAACTTTCGTTAGAGGCCTCAATAGCTATGCGGGTGTCATTAACCTCGAGTTTTCGAAGGATTGCGAAGCGGGGCCAAATGGCCGGCGATCGGCCACGTCATGCGCGCTTTGGGACCTGGAGGAAATTCCGCTGCGTTGCCAAACCTCCGCCATGGGTCTCACTCCCGCCAAGTTACACCCCTATTCCTAAGGCAGCGCGCTAAGGGCGCAAGGAATAGGTGGCGTGATTGGACTATTCGGAAGCGCCTGATTGGTTAATGCCTACGTGCTACGTTAACCAATTAGGATAACTTCCGGTTTTTGCGAGGTTCCCGAAAAGAAAAGCGTCGGGAAAGTTCACTTGTTTTTCCGACAACATCAAGAGTAGTTCGTGATCGAATCTTAACCGTACAAACTACAAATAAATACTTATCTGAATTACTGTGTAGATTATTTTGACACAACATAATATCCTTCACCTACAATAATTAATTTACACTGTTTATAACAACGACGTACGCGACACTAATGAATAATCACTACGTAATCGCTAAATAAACTAAAACTTAGTTTTCCGAACATGATCTCGATTTGCTCAAAGAATGCAAAGGGCATCGTTCGGAAAGGACAACTTGTTTAAAATTCGATTAAGTCGCTCGCGCACCGTCGCGTGGCCGAGGTTTCCCGAGTTTTTACGAAGTCACGCGAGATTCCATCGCGCTCCTCGTTTCGAGAAATATCACGTGATTTCGCCGAAACCAATGCTAGCACGCACCAATATCGCGCGATATTTCACCGCCAATCACCGAATTGTGCAAAAAAGGAATCTCGATGCTCGAGCATTGTCCTACGTCGAGAGCCCGCAGAACAGAAATAATACCGGTATTGTTCTCACGCGACAATTTGCACATGCCTCTCGTCGTCGTCGTAAAGTTTCTATTGTTGCAAGCAGCCAACATATCTTAAAACACGCACATTGCGTCAGAGTTCACAACTCTTTACTTTGTATATTCTAAATACATGTTCTATGTGTTCGGTCACTTATCCTAATTTCTCGCGTGTTTTACTTGGACTCAAGCAAGAGTCCTCCTTCAACCTCAACCCTCAGCGCTGAGCGATCCCAGCGATTTCATATCGGAATTTGCGGCAAGCAAGCCCGTTTCCATACACAACAGATATTATTGAACTGATCCACCCTCGTTAGGATAGATGTGGCGTTATAGGTCGATCCCTACTCTTTCATAGTCAATACATTTTGGGAAGGAAAAGCTACATGGGGAAGTGTTTTGGAGGTCGCGTTTCTTTTCGTATATTCTTAAAGCAACATCTGTATTTTCTTTTCATACACCACTCGGGGCCACTTGGCCACGATGCCGAGGGTGTGCGAGGCTGGATATTATAATACACTCTTTTGTCTTCTGCAGTACGACCACCCGCGGATTGCCTGCAACGTGTTCCCGCCATCAACAAAGACCTTGCCTCTTGTGTTTTCGGCCGTTCCTCTTGACATTAACTTGTAAAAAGAACTTTCAACCTCGAATTCCAATTCCATGTTAGAAATGGTTCATATTACACCGAACGTATGTGTTTAACAATTTTATTTATTTTAGTTTCTTAGTTTCTTCATGCATCGTAATGAAGATGCGGCAAATTTCATCTTAGTTTCATTATACGTTTTCTATGATCCACGTTAATTGCATATTACTTTTTTGCGGAAACAAGAACCTCAAACACTTGGTGTAAGATCGAGGTGGTAATAAAATATGCATTGCACATAAAACATACAGTAAGTCAATATTTAATATTTCAGGATTGAAGATATTATCCTATCGAGCGAAGCTTCGAACGATAAGCAATTAACGCATGCACTTGTTTAAAAACATCGTTCGGCACCCCGCGACGGAGGACAAGCTCGTCCACACAGTAACCCCCTACATGTAAAGTCATTTGGGTATGAATGACACCAGCCGCTTACGGTCGACCGACGAAGGCGGCTTGCTACCTGAAACGGATTGCGCCGCTGTTTATTCCTGAAATATTGAATATGGACTTACTGTATGTTTTATCTGCATTGCACATTTTATTACCACTTCGATCTTACTCCAAGTCTTTGAGGTTCTTGTATCCGCAAAAAAGTAATATGCAATTAACATGGATCATAGAAAACGTATAATGATATTAGAATGAAACTAAGATGAAATTTGCCGCACCTTCATTACGATGCCTGAAGAAACTAAGAAACTAAAATAAATAAAATTGTTAAACACATACATTCGGTGCAATATGAACCATTTCTAACATGGAATTGGAATTCAAGGTTGAAAGTTCTTTTTACAAGTTAATGTCAAGAGGAACGGCCGAAAACACAATAGGCAAGGTCTTCGTCGATGGCAGTAAGACGTTACAGGAAATCCGCGGGTGGTCGTCCTGCAGAAGACAAGAGGCAGTTTTATAATGTCCGGACTCGCACACCCTCGGCATCGTGACCAAGTGGCCCCGAGTGGTGTATGAAAAGAAAATACAGATGTTGCTTTAAGAATATACGAAAAGAAACGCGACCTCTAAAACACTCCCCCATGTAGCTTTTCCTTCCCAAAAAGTATTGACCATAAAGGAGTGGGGATCGACCTATTACGCCACATCGATCCTAACGAGGGAG
>NW_015373980.1:74128-77023 GCF_001272555.1 Dufourea novaeangliae | reverse complement strand
TTTGCCGGCCGCGCATTTATCGAAGCGCCGTTACGGTACCGCCGGCGAGATTCACGCAAGTACTACTGCTCGCCAACGGTGATATTTACGCAACTTTTCGCAACATAAGTAGTTGGAATATTATTATTATTAAATGAGCCACTAAAATAACTGTTACACTATATTTATTCCATAGTCTTATATTTTTTAATTAGTACTAAAACATTTTATTTAAAAAATTTAACTCCTAGGATTCATAGTTCTTCTTAGTATGATAATTTTGAAAACATTTTCCAACATGCAGAGGAACGTTGCAGGAAGAACACATATATGCAGTGGAACTTCTTTTCTTGGCGGCAGTGCAGATTTTACAAGCCCTTCGCGGGTTTTGAATTCTCCCATTACTAGTAATACGTGTTATTCTATGTTTCCTCATGTCCGCGATAAGCCTGTCTGGTGGGTTTATTATAAACTTATGGTGGCGAACATAAGTCACGCGTACGTGACAGCGGCCGATAACCGTTGGCGAGCAAAAGTCACGCCAGCGTGACAGCGGTCGGCAAAGTGTTAATCGCGCAGTTTGTGAACATTTTTCGCGGTCAGGACAATCGCGCAGTGTGTATGGACATTTTTCGCGGACGGGACAATGGCTCAGTGTGTGTGGACACTTTTCGCGGACTTCTGTGCTGTACGTGCGTGTGCGGATTAATTTCATGGATACTCGTGGACAGGACAATTGTGATACGTGACAACTAGAGGGGGCATTAACCCTCTCTACTCGATAATATTCGTAAGAAGATATTTACATTTCTTGCGAATTTTATCGTGTAATCAGAGTTAATGCGATACAAATGGATTCGACTCAAATACCGCGGGCACAAGTTATCGACATCTTCTACGAGGTAAGTAAACAGCTGCTCTACCGACTGTTCCTGCACGTCGTTGAATCTTTAAAGTGACTGTACGCCCCTGTTGAGCCGTGATCCGCTAACACTCCGTGCGCGCGGATTGCCATGATTTCGGTCAATTTTTAAACGCTTATAACTAACAAACGAAGCATTTTTCGCAATTTCGTTATTCTTGATTTTCGTCTTATTTTGCCTCAAAGAATCACCCCTTAAATTTTTTCCCACTAGTTGTCGAAGACCCTGTATACGCAGCCTTAAGAAATCCGCGAGACAGACCTAATATGAATAGAGTCAATTGTTCTTCCGATTGCTAGTGTGTATTCGTGAACCGTAATTCCTTCAATAGCATCAAGAATTGTCGCTTGTTCTTTTATTAGAACTTGGTTATTGGTCGGCAATTTATTATATTAAGTTTAAAATTATAAAATTATGTAAAAAATGATTGGAAATTGATTGGAAAACTGTTATATTAAGTTTATGGGATTATGCGTTGCAGTATCTACGTGTCAAACAGTCTTGTGCGACCGAACATGAGTTTACTGAAAATTTGTAAGAAAACGATGTATAAGAACGTTCCTAACATGGATTCTTTGGACTCTGGGCATTTCATTCAGAAAATAGAAAATCATCCATCAGTATAAAAAATGGAATCTTTAGATGATTTTGACAGAAATAAAAAGAAATTTGCCTGGGAAGAAATAGTAATGATATTTGGCAGCGAAGGTCTTTCAGATGAAGAAAAGAAGCAGTTGGATAAGTGATTTTAATTTATTTAAACACAGAGGTATAGATATGTAGGAAAACTGACATACATTATCATAGAATTACAAAATTTTGTAAATACTATGATAGTGATTGTGAGAAATTTCGTCACGCACGTCATTTAGCATCAGAGTTGACGATTGTGCGCTGGCCGCAAATAGAAATATAGGCAATGTATTAACTTACTTATTGTTGGCACACAAACATATAACGACACTACAAACTGCATAGGTAAATACTGGAGATCACGAACTTGTAAATACGTCATACTTCGATGAAGGTTCGAACAAGACTCTCCTATGTAACTTTTACGACAGCTACGTCGGACTATGTCTTAAAAAAACGAAAAGAAAAACTTCTGTATGCGAATGCATTTGCCCAGTACCATGTACGCACTATAACGTTGAATGCAAATGTCGGTTTATAAAATTAAATTCATGTCTAATCCATCAGCTGTCGATTGATACTGCACCAGGAATATTATAAATTTCATTTTTTAACGTGATCCAATGTAGTGATCACTTGCATAAATATTCTATATCTGAGGAATTTATCATCTATAATACAAAGTTCTTACTTATTTATGGGTTACGATAAACCGAAATCTTTTTAACAAGTTCAATCTTATCGATAAAATAAACAATATATGTTTATGCATGTTTGCAGATTTAGAAACTACATTCTTAAAAATAAATATTACACAAAAATTTATTTTCTGTACGAGGAGATTTATTAAGTTAATATTAATATAAAAACATGATGAAACTTCAAAGATATCATTTTACAATATTTCATACAATGAAAAACGCAATTTACACATAGATAAACTTTTAATGTCTATTTATCATCGTTAGTACTTTTAACGACTGAAATATTACCCATTAAAAAGATAAAAGAAAAAGAACTACAAGGAAAATTACAGCCCTACAACTTCATTTAACATCTGATATCTGATACGTACGATCGATATGTCGAACATATCTCCTTGTCATATTATATTTACATCAACGTCTGTGATGTTTGAAATCGGAACACGAGATTTTCCAGGCTGCGGATATATTTTGTTCACTTTACTTCCGTATATTAGTAATTTTATTATCCTTAAAATTATTACATAACTTTTCTTAACGAATAATGAATTATGTTCCGTTTTAATAGTGTTTATTTTTTCTTTTGCTCAGAGAAGTAATAATAAATTTTCAAGGTCATAATTAATACACCAGCAAAATTGTATCAACTTCCTGCT
>NW_015373980.1:67503-74111 GCF_001272555.1 Dufourea novaeangliae | reverse complement strand
GACAGCCTCCTTTAAATAATTGAAACTATCGCCGTTATTCTCAATTAAATTGTAACTGTGTAAAAACTTGATATTTGACACCAGCTCTAATCTGAAAACAATTATTACTGTCAGGTAAACTAATTCATTTTTGGAAACGGAAAATAGTATCACAACTTTTCTATGAATTCCATACAGATTGTGCAACTACAAAGTATTTGTTGAATTGCACTATAAAGCAATACGTGCTTCAATGAAACTTAAACCCATCTTTAATCTCCACAGTCGATATCCTTATTATTGTATTTATATTATGTCTTATTTTTCTCTGTAATATCTACCATCCTGTTATATTTCAATATTTTTGCCTCTATAAGCAACCAAACAAAATAATGTAGGATCAGAGATAGTAGAATTATGCAGAAACAGGATAATTAATTTATTAAGCACTTTAACTTTATAATTCACAAATACATACAATATGAAACACTATAATTAAATATATTATTACAGTTCGTCAAAGTTATACCGTCCGTCTCTATTGCTAGAAAAACACTACTCAAAATATGATCGGCATTTACATAATCCATTCTATTCTCTCTCGCACTCACAACCAAATTATTCTCTCTCAGTCTCCCTCACAGATGCAACAAACTACCTCTTGTTATAAACAACTCAACTTCACGGCGGCAATGAACACAAAACGACACGACGTTCACAGTGAATACAAAATAATCAATGTCACATATACATATAGAAAATTACCCTACAATAATACATGTTACCCACAAGCATATATCCACACTACTGAACTCGTCGTTGTGCTTTTGTGGGTGGCTGCGAATGTTGCAGATTAATCACTGTACAACTTCAGAAAAGGATATAAAAATTTGTTTTTAAAATGAAAATGTCGTTACTGCACAGTTTTTAAGATTTTTATCGAAGTGTGCCTTACAAATATCGAGAGGGCGACTGTTTGGAGGGATATACCTGGCCACGGAATAAGTTCGGTATAATTCATTAGAACAAACACCAAAAAATTGGAAATTTAAAAACGATTTTAAGAAAATCTTTAATTCTAAAAAAATTGGAGTTACCGTATTGTTATGCATCGAGAATAATTACATTTACAATCGTATTCTTCCGCGCGCCTAGCAACAGAGAACGCCCTAAAACTCCGTCTGCTTATTCCTGAAGTAATAGGGGAGCGTAATCTCGAACAACTGGATAGCAACCTGCAGACAGAATCGTGATTCACTCGCGACTGTTAAGATTTCCTTATAAAGAAATTCTAATGAAACCCACCCAGTTTTGGGACTAAACAGGATGTAACAAAAACGTTGCTCGACCCGGAAATGGGACACTGTGGTGAGAGGGAGGGGGGTGTGTGATTTAGAACAACTTTTTCCTTAGCAAAAATGTAATTTGAGGCTTCGTTAACGAGATATTAACGAAAAACCACGACCAATCAGCGAACGAGTCTGCCGGCGGAGCTCCCGCGGTAGCGTTGGCTACGCACCGCGCATGTACTACGAAGCTCCGAACAAACAAATCTGTATATAATAGCAAATAAAAAGGACGTTACAAATAAAATCATACTTTCTATCTTGTCGTTTGTTATTTAAAGAGATTAATGAATGAAACGTAAATGTAGGGAAATTATGTGTAACGTAAAAAGACGAATGCAGATTTACTTTTTTAAAGAGAATGAAAACTAATAATTATTTGAAGAGAGAGGCTAAGGAGTTTGTAAATTTCCTTTTCAAATGACGTATTAACGAAAAAGTAATGTAACAGAAAATCAACGAGAAGTGATCATAGTTCATTATTGAGATAAAAATCCGTAGTTTAATAATGGGCAACAATGTCACTGATAATTAATGTTTCTTCGAAATGCCCGAAGAAAATTGTAGGTACAGAAACTTGCAAAATTATCACTGGGAAAAAGTCATAGCTTGCGTTAAATTAAGAAAATAATAATGACCAATAAACAAACTAGAACTCACCCTTACGGAAATTCACCTGCAGTATGCAAACCTGCGTCAGTAGGTCAGTATACCGAGCCTAGGCATCGACGGGCAAAATGGTTTATGGCAGGGTAGAGTCAGAGATGGGCATTATCTAGGTAAAAAATTATTTGAATAACTATTTGAATAAAAGATAGTTTATCTTTTATCGTTACTCAAAGCTTGAACAAAAAAGTAATTTTATCGACGAGCGTCGATTAAATAAATTTGTTCAACGAGAATTATCTGATGAGTGTCAAACAGAATGATAACTTCTGCTTTCGGATTCAAGCTTTCGCGCGATAACGCAGCTGCCGAGCGCTGACGGAGAGTCGAGAGGAGTCGAGCGTTTTGCGTGTCTGGCGGAACATGTGCGTGCCGTGCGATTGTATTCATATATGTTCTACATTTAGTTAAATAAACTGTTTTTCATTCACTAAAAACCACGCTCTGCAACCAAATTTTGACAATGAGTAAAAGTTACTTTTTGTATTCATGGCGTTTCACTCATAGCGTTAACGATATTTTCATCTTTCACTTGTATCTTTACCCGAAAACTTTGAGTAAATTTATAAATAACTTTGGCCATCCAACCAGCTCGAAAAAACGCGTTGACGGCGTCGAGCGTTGAACGTCGAAGGCCAGCGACCGACAGTCGGCATATAATGTAAACAGACGTAGATGAGATAAGGAATCACGCATGAATGCAAATTTGAACTGTCACACTTTTCAATATATATTAATGAAAATGTCATGAATGAACTGAGGAGATTCTGCCGGTGGAAATGAGTCCAAATACTATGTCATTTGGACTATGTTCAGTAATATATCATTTTACGTATGAGTAAAAATTGTTCAATTACACTCGAATTTGGACGCATTTTCATCGCGAGAACCTCTCCAATTCATTCATGATACTTTCATTAAAATATATTGAAAATTGTAAAAGTTTAAATTTCCATTCGTTGCGTGATTCCTTATCTTATCTACGTCTGTTTACATTGTATGCCGACTGTTGGTCGCTGGCCTTTGACGTTCGTCGCTCGACGCTCGCCAGCGCGTTTTTCGAGTTCGCTGGCAGGCCAAAGTTATTTGAAGATTTATTCAAAGCCTTCGGATAAAAGATACAAATAAAAAATGAAAATATCATCGACACTATGAGTGAAACGCCATGAATACAAAAACTAATTTTTACTCATCGGATAATTCTCGTTGAATAAATTTATTTAATCGGGCTTCGTCGATAAAGTTACTTTTTTGTTCAAGCTTTGAGTAACGATAACAATTTTATTAACTTTTTTTCTTTATTCACGATTGTTATTTGGATAAAAATTTTGTCCATCTCTGGGTAGAGTCCATGCCACAGGTGATCGCAGTATACCAGCCGACGTTAAGACTCGCAACGTCAAGTGCGTCTGGGTTATTCCACCGAATACGTATTCACTTCACTGCACGACCACTAACAATGATCACCTGACACGATCACTTAATTTATTTTGCAACCGAACCTGTTGTTCCTACGTTATGAACATTGGTGGCCCTGAAAGGGGATGATTTATATCAGTTCATAAGGTGCTGCACGTAGCGAAATGCTTGCACAGCAGCAGCCGCATATCCGTTATTCTGTGCGTAGCACCAGGACATTGCGTAATACTCCCGTGATCTCAATATCTCTGTCGCCTGATTGCTAACCGACCGACAGAGTTTTTTCGAAAGGGCTTCCTCTACCCACAAGTAAGTAAGTTTCCCATCGTTACATTGTGTGTTCACTCCCACTGCGGCAATAAGATTTGAGTAAAAAGAAACCAGCGTTCTAGGAAAACATGTGGTTTGTAGAAGTGCAACGAACGAACCGTCGTGCAGTTTCACCGAAGTACGAGCTCCGTTAATTTACTGCGAGGATACTCATTGCTTCGAGATAGAAAGCACAATCTATGTTTTCCTCGAGCACCAGGAAAAAAAATTTCACGGAAACATGTTGAGTTGACGCTGCTTGGCCCTATCCGAGCACCTTAGCAGAAGCCGGAGCGGACGTTTCGGTTATTTACGGCCTAATTGCTTGGACCTCGTAGCAGACGTGTACTCACAAGGGAACATCCCAAATTCACAATTGCCGATTTTTATACAACTCTGTGAATTTGTAGTTCTAATAAAAATATTTGATACGAACGTCTTTTTAGCTGCTCTCATCCACATTGACGGAGTGAAAACAGCCCTAGATGGTAAAAGAATCAGGCGCTCCGCTATTACGGTCGATTACCGTACCGCTACAACTCCAGATTATTTCAATGAGGTTAACATCACGATTGTTCGGATTTTACCAGAGTTTATTAGAGATACAATTTGATTACTCATTCTACTTATGCGTCGTGTCGCTGTACATAGAGAGTTCCCTCCGTCCTCTCCCGTGATTAGTGGGGGGTACATCCTTGAACTCGTGAGTTCATTACCTCAGGTGGGACAATGTGGCTGACAGATCATGGACCGCGGTGGCGGTTGATAATATTTTCCTCGTCTCCATGTGCGAATTGTTATTGTTCGACACTGATCCAAACACCGTTCGGTCGATGCCCCGAAAGCGAAACGGCCTTGCTCGAGTTCGTCGGCCGTAGGTGACTACAAAAAAACTGGCGTTACGCGTGAATGAACGCCAGCCGTCACGTTCGGCGTTTATTGACATTCTTTGTCTTTTTTAGGTTACTTCGATGAGAGATTCGCTTTTCTTTTTTATACCGCTACATCACTCCCCCGGCAGTGTAACGCTACTCTAATATTCTTTCGATATTAGCAATACTTATAACTACTATTTACAACTAATTACAACTATTTACAATTTATAAATTACTTATCTAATTGCTAATGTCGGACGATTTGTAAACGGTTGGGGAACATTACACGTCTGCCGGAACGCGTCCGCACCGGATTTTGCATGTAAGTTGTTCTGTTTTCGTTTCATCTTCGCATATATACGCTGGTTTCAGTCTACCTATTGACATGACGGCGTCCTTGCCTTTCATTTGTATAACGTCCGTTTTTGCGTTTTGCGAGGTCACTGGGAAGAGTCCTTCGTACGGATTCTCTAATAAACCCTTCACACTGTCAACTCGTACAAAGACAGGCGACACTGTCGCTAAATCTATATGTACGAAGGTTTTTTTTTTTTTTTTTTGTGTTCCATGTCGTGATCCCGGTTGTCTAACCATTTTTGCTGCCTCTGTATAATCTCTCGCACTCGTAAAAAACTCCGAGGGTAATCGGAGCGTTTCTCCGTATACTAATTCGGCGGCCGATGTCTGCAAATGTTCTCTATATGCTACTCGGATTCTTAGGACCACGATGGGTAGTGCCTCGCTTAAGCGTTCGTCGCTGTGGCACTTTATCGCTGCATTTAATTGCCTATGAAATTACTCGATTATGCCGTTCACGGCTGGGTGACATGCTGTCGTTCTCAAATGCCTTTTTCCCAGAATTACGATTAATTGTTTAAATAATTGGGACTCAAACTGTCTTCCTCTGTCGATCGTCACTTTAAGAGGTGTTCCGAAACGCGCGATCCACCCAGCTACGAGGGCTCTGGCGACGGTTTCTGTCTCAATATTTTCTATTGGGAAAACCTCTGGCCCGCGTGTATCTATGCACATTATGCAATATCTGTAGTTTCGCGAGATTGGTAGCGGTCCTACTAGGTCGATATGTATATGTTCGAATCTAGCAGAAGGCAATGCGAAATCTCCGTTCGGGCTCGATACGTGCCTATTTACTTTTGTTCACTGGCGTTCCAGGCAGCTGCGAGACCTTTCGTAGCAATCTTTTTCTATTGACGGCCAGACAAAGCGTTCCTTAATCAGCCTTACGGTGGCCTTTGTTTCTGGGTGTGATAGCCCGTATACAGATGCGAACGCTTGTCGTCGGAAAGGTGCCGTAACAAATGGTCTCGCCTTACCCGTGGAAACGTCGCAATAGACGTGTGCGTTGCTGTTGCATCCTTTTATTTGTTTTATTTCTAATGAGGTGTCGGATGCTCTAAGTTTCTTTAACTCTGCGTCTGAATTCTGTGATTTGAATAATTCCTCGTAAGGTATCGATGTGTTTACCAATTCTATTCGCGACAGGGCGTCCGCTACCTCGTTATTTTCGCCTTTTACGTGTTGGATGTCCGTGGTAAATTGTGTAATATAGTCGAGATATCTAACCTGTCGTGGTGTACATTTTTCTGATTTATGCCGGAATGCGTACACTAGCGGTTTGTGATCTGTGTATATTGTAAATGGTCTGGGTTAGGTCTGGGGTTAAAATAGGCCGCACCCTATCACACGAGGCGGCGGTCGTCCTCGCGCGGGTCGTTCCCTTTGAGTTCCAGGCGGTGGTCGATGCCGACGTCTACCGACGTCGGCTGGCTCACCGCCGGAACGGGAACGACCCGCCGCCAGAGACGGTCGAAATGTGGAGGCGAGCCGCTGGTCGGCTCGCCCGGGAGGAGTGGTGGCGCCAGCTGGTCGAGAGCGGCGCCACCCGACAGCGGGCTGTGGGGGCGATCCTGCCGGTCTTCGATGACTGGCTGGACCGCCGCCACGGCCGGCTGTCCTATCGCCTGACGCAGGTGCTCTCCGGGCACGGGTGCTT
>NW_015373980.1:65544-66576 GCF_001272555.1 Dufourea novaeangliae | reverse complement strand
CGGCAGATTTAGGGGATTTTTCCACCCCGGGCTGGTTGAAGGATGTCCAGATAGATCCGAGAGTAATTAAACATGTTGTCGTTGCTCGGAGAAGTCTGGAAGCCCCGAAATTCATACCCTCTCGCCTCCACGTGGTGTCGCCTGGGATCCCGTCGGGAGACTCGACTCCGGACAGGATGCGAAAGAGAGGGTGACCTTCATCGAATATGTTCACAAGAGTGTGTTTCTTTGTAATAGGGAAAACATCGGATCGGAGACAGACGGAAATGGAGGGAGGGCGCTGACTACGGGAGGAAAGGAGAAGGAGCAATGGACGGGCGGGGAGCAGTGGATCATGGCTGATGGAAATTGGAGAAGGTCGTCGTGGATCGATCGTCGAAGATAAGGCTACGGAAATCACCATAGATCTCGTCTGCCTACTCGGGGGAAACCATCGGAACGGAAGCAAGCGGAAGCGGAAGGAAGGTATTGGGGACGGTAGGAAGCGAGATGGAGTACCGGACAAGCGGCGAGCGGCCGAACACGGAGGAATGAAGACGGAGAAAGGGTAAGCAAAAATTGCCCAAGTATACATATATAGAATGTGAATCCGGCCTCATAAGAGGATGGCACACAAGGGATACGGATTGGGAATAGAAAGAGTGAGACTAATGTTTGTCTCGAAGCTCGATCTATGTAGACCGTCCGTGAAGAGGAAGGGTGTAGGGCGGGAGGATTCGGTGACTCCTACCCAGGCACAAAACTACCCCTCAGTCCCCCCCTGAACCCGAGAGGTCAACCGGATCATCTACCGGGTACCCTCAAAGGCGACGGGATAGGATTCCATAGGATTCATGTCCAAAAAGTAGACTATAACGTGGATCCAGACCGTACGTACGGGGTGTTGGGATACGAGTCGGGAGGGTAAAAGCAGACAGGGTGTTGTAAGCCTGCCGTCGTGCTTCCCGAAGACCACTCGTGAAGAGGCAACACGGGGGAAAAGACAGATGGGGAACCCTGTCGACTCCAGCCGCATTTCGCCTCTCAGTCCCC
>NW_015373980.1:61354-64099 GCF_001272555.1 Dufourea novaeangliae | reverse complement strand
CCCTGCGCGCTGTGACGCGCGGGCACGGCATCGTTGCGGCGCTCTGTGGGCGCCTGGCGGTGGTCGGGGTGTACGCTCCCCCGAGCATGCCACTCGCGGCGTTTGAGACGCTGTTGGACGGGATCCGGGATTTTATATCCCATGATCCCACCCGTCCAACATTGGTCCTGGGAGACTTCAACGCGAAGTCGAACCTTTGGGGTAGTCCCAGGACCAACGCAAGGGGTGATGCCGTGGAGGAGTGGGCAGCGAGCGCGGACCTTCGGTTGCTCAACCGGGGGTCTGCGAGCACGTGCGTGCGGTGGCAGGTAGAGTCAATAGTGGACCTCTCGTGGGCAACGCCCGCCGCCGCGCGTATTGTGTCGGGGTGGAGGGTGGCGGAGGAGGTGGTCACATTAAGTGACCACCTCTACATCATGTTTGATGTCTCCGCTACGCCTCGGGATCACCCCGCGCGCTGTCCGGATGCGCTCCGACCACCGCGATGGGCGGTTAAGCGCCTAGACGAGGGCGCGCTGACGGCTGCGTCCCTCGCCGTGTCCTGGGCGGAAGTTCCGCCCGGACAGGTCGCGAACGTCGACAGGGGGGCCGAATGGCTCCGGGAAGCATTGTCTGCTGCGTGCGACGCAGCAATGCCCCGGGCCAGGAAACCCCCCCGGCGGGCCTCGTATTGGTGGAGCGACGCCATTGCTGCGTTGCGTGACATTTGTCACGCCGCGCGGCGTCGCTTCACCAGGGCCCGCCGGAGACGGAATCGCGACCTGGCGAGGGAACGCGAGCTCTACGGAGTCTACCGACGAGCAACGGTAGAACTCCAGAGAGCCGTCAGGGAGGCCAAATCCCGTGCCTGGAGCGAGCTCCTAGACACACTGGACCGCGACCCGTGGGGCCGGCCGTACCGCATCGTCCTTGGACGTATGCGGCCGGCTGGGCCCCCGGTCACGGAGTGTCTTGACCCCCAAGCCCTAGAGCGCGTCGTCGGGACCCTCTTTCCGGTTGATCCGGAGGAGGGCTCGCGACCGCTTGGGCTGCCGGCGGACCCGAACACCTGGTCCGCCGAGCTGGGGGTCACGCGAGAGGAGCTCGCGGATGCCGTCGCCCACATCGGAGCCAATAAGGCTCCGGGGCCTGACGGCATCCCAGGCCGGGCGCTGAGTTTGGCCTCACGCGTCCTCGGACTCTCTAACTCATACAGCTGTTCAACAGCTGTATGCAGTCGGGGCGGGTCCCGCTGCCCTGGAAGCGGGGCCGGATGGTCCTCATCCCGAAGCAGGGAAAGCCCGCAGACTCTCCGTCTGCCTACAGGCCGATAGGTCCCCTCGACGAGGCGGGGAAGCTGTTCGAGCGAGTGCTCGCTTCCCGCCTCTCGAGGAGCATGGCTGGGGGGGGTCTGGCAGACTGCCAGTACGGTTTCCGCGAGGGCCGGTCGACGCTCGATGCGATCGACCGCGTCCGTTCCCTCGCGAGCCGGGCAGTTTCCGGCGGTAGTGTTGCGCTGGCGATATCTTTGGATATCGCCATTGCGTTTAACACCATCCGCTGGAACACGATCCGGGAGGCACTCTGTGAACACGGAGTGCCTCAGTATCTCTGGGTCGTGCTGTCGGACTACCTGGCCGATAGGCTGATCGAGTACCCCGGCCAAGGGGGCTCGATCCAGAGACGGAGGGTCAACCGAGGCGTGCCCCAGGGGTCCGTACTGGGACCTCAGTTATGGAACCTGGGGTACGACTCGGTTCTGCGCGGGCCCCTCCCGTCCGGTGTGAGTGTCGTCTGCTATGCAGACGACACTCTGATCATCGCGGTCGGGAGGGAATGGACGAGGACCATCCGGCTGGCGGAGGTGGGGGTGGCACTGGTTGTCGCCCGGATCCGGGCACTGGGGTTGCGCATCTCGCCGCAAAAGACGGAGGCGGTCATGTTCCATGGCCTGCCTCTGTCGCGGCGAGCCCCCAGTGCCTGGGTCCGAGTAGGAGACGCCTGCGTCCAGATCGGGGACCGGATGAAATATCTGGGCCTCGTTCTGGACAGCCGCTGGCGCTTCGAGGTTCACTTCGACCGCCTGGTCCCCCGGATTCAGGGCGTGGCGATCCTTCTGGGTAGCCTTATGCCCAATCTCGGGGGACCAGATGAGAAGGTACGCCGCCTATACATGGAAATGGTGCGGGCCATGGCCCTATACGGTCATCCCGTATGGGCCCACGACGTGGTGGCCAGCCGGCGCTGCCGGCTGCTATTGCGGCGCGTGCAGCGCCGTATGGCCATCCGCGTCGTGAGGGGCTACCGCACCATCTCGCATGAGGCGGCGGTCGTCCTGGCGGGGTCTGTTCCCTTCGATTTCCAGGCGGAGGCTGACGCCGATGTATATCGGCGTCTTCAGAGCCTCCGCTGGAATGGAACGGACCCGCCGGACGAAGAGGTCGAACAAACGAAGCGCCAGGCTCGACGGCTCGCTCGCGAGCAGTGGCGGCGCCAGCTGATTGACAGCGGCGCCGCCCGGCAGCGAGCCGTCGGCGCGGTCTTGCCCGTTTTAGACGAGTGGCTGGACCGCCGTCACGGCAGGCTCTTCTACCGGCTCTCACAGGTGCTCACCGGACACGGTTGCTTCGGTGAGTACCTGTGTAGGATAGGAGCCGAGGCGACGAGCGAGTGCCACCAGTGCTGCGCGGAGATAGACTCCGCGCAGCACGCGTTGGAGGAGTGCCCGGCCTTTGCCAGGGAAAGGCGGGCACTCCGGTTGGAGGT
>NW_015373980.1:49769-61226 GCF_001272555.1 Dufourea novaeangliae | reverse complement strand
GGGCGGGTCCCTCCGTAGGCGTCCCGCCTCGCTCTCCTCGCAGGCTGGGCCTGCGCGGGTGGGGCGGGCGCGCGCGCGGACATGGGGAGCTGGGGCTTAGGCCTCGATAGCTCCTCGCTCCGCGCTGGAAAAACGATTGATGGAAACTGAAGCACTATTACTACGAGAGAAGAATATTTCTAATTGTCTTCGATTGCAAATACGGGCGAAGAATAAAGCATGTAATCGTTTTAAAAAAAAAGTATCTTCCGGCTGTATTGATGATACATGCTTGAAGAAAGCAATCGCAAAAAAAACCTTCGGGTTTTATTTTACCTTTATTTTAATGTTATTATTGCCGCCACTTAGCTCGCGTCGTTACAATCGCCGTGAGCAACAATTGTTCATGACCATGCATTAAACTTCGCCAGCTTTGTACACTAAATTACGCAACGTCTTGGGTTTTCATCTACCGGATTCTGTCACCATCATTCGGTGGTTCGGAAAATGGACATTTGGCCTGGAATCTGCTGAAATGTATTTACCGCGCTCAAAAGTAAATCTGCCCATATGGAAGGTATAGATCGAAATTGTGTTCTGTCTTTTGATGAAATGGCTATCAAAAAGTGTCTGGATTACCACACAAGCGAGCAAGTTATTGAAGGTTTCGAAGATCTTGGATTTTTGGGTAGAAATTTAGCCGTGGGTAAGCAAGTGCTTGTTTTTATGCTACGTGGGATGTTTACTAATTGGAAACAACCATTAGCTTTCTTTATATCTAGATCTGGCGTAAAGAAAACAGATTTGTCTGTTATTTTGAACATTTTAGATTCACTGTATGAGACTGCCTTGAAAGTGAGAGTAGTTGTTTCCGATCAGGGATCCAGTAATCAGAATGTCGCAAATGACTTACATAGTTACTATTGGAAACCCACATTTTGAAAGAAATGGCCAAAAAGTTTATTTCCTTTTCGATTATTTACATCTTTTTAAAAGTATTAGAAATAATTTAATGAAAAATGATTTTATGATCAATGGTTCTCGGGTTCCATGGTCCGATGATGTAGCTCTTTGGAATTTAGAGAAAGATAAAAGTACGCGCGCAGCGTACAAGTTATCCGTAAAGCATGTTCGTCAAAATTCTTTTGATAAAATAGAATGTAAGCTTGAAGAAAATTTAATAACACAATTGGATAATATGAACACATGGTTTTTAGTGTATTTAGGCAACTTAAAAAAACCTCCGTGTTTTTTGGGATTACAACAATCTGTAAATACCACTGTCCAGCCGTGGACTGATCTCCGTGTTGAAGGGGTACAATTTTTACTAATTTCTCGGTTAAATACTGATGTTTTAGAGAACTCTTTTTCAGTCCTTCGAATGCACGGTGGCACTTACAATCATAATTCTTCGGTAAAAGCGGTGCGTCTTGCAATTCGTAAAAATTTATTGACAAATTTAGAATGCAGTTCAACTAGTGGAAATTGTATGCCTGACGATGACGCACCGTTAATACCTGGGAATAGTATTTTGCAATGTGTACCAGCCGCGTCAATATCATATGTCCCATTGCATATAACAGAAGAGGATACGGATGATGATAGTGTGGCGGCACGAGGCATACCAGGCTAACGGTCGTCCAGAGACAAAAGGCCTGTGTTTACGACACGTGCCAAACACGACAGAAACAATACAACCGTTATCGAAACAGCGAATTTCGATTCGCAACAGATTTTCGGCAGTCGAGGCCGCGACACGATCCGAAGCGGACGAAACTGCTCGAACCGACAGTTAGAATTATATTAGTGTAAAAAAACGTAGTAATAAAAGGTACCGGTAGTTTAAAAACATTGTGTTTCCCAAGTTATTCATAAACTCCCGTTCCACGGCCCACAAATTGGTGACCCCGATGTGATACCGTCCGTACGTTCACGGGCGAAAAGACCAGAGGCAGCGGTGACGCTGCAGAAGTTAGCCGAGTTTCCACGAAAATTTCGGCGTTTTCGCCAAAGAAACCAAAGAGCTGGTTCCGACGCCTAGAAGCGATATTTAAAACTAGCGGGATTACAACGGAAGCTACGAAGTTCCAGCACTTGATCACAGTATTGGACCAGGAATATGTAAACGAGATGAAAGATTTATTGGACGATCCGACGAACGAAGGCAAGTACGGGCTGGTTAAAGACGTACTCATCCGACGACTTTCGGATTCGAGCAGTTAAAGGGCCAGGAAGTTATTGGAAAGGGAACAGCTAGGCGACCGAACTCCATTGGAATTCCTCCGTCATCTGCAAGGTCTCGCAGGCTCGGAAATAACAGGAGATTTCCTAAAAACCTTGTGATTAGATCGCTTGCCAATGGCGACCCAGCGAGTACTCTGAGCGAGACTCAATCGTCTACTGACCGAACTTGCTGAACTTGCAGATAGGGTGCGTGAGATCAAATCCGTACAAAAACAAGTGGCTCAAGTAAGCATGTATACAGGGATGCAAGAGGTTCTTAAATGCCTCGGAACGCTTAACCCTTCGTGGCGACGAATTATCTCGTCAAGATCGTCCGCGCCAATGTCGACGCGACCGTTCTCGTTCACGATCTCAATATCGCGATCGGAGTTATTCGTGAAATCGGAAATTTGATAGCAATTCCGAGAAACATGACGAGTGTTGGTACCATCGGACATCCGGTGACAAATCGCGAAAGTGTCGCGAACCATGTATACGCAGTACGGGAAACGCTCAAAACTGTCGTTAAACGCGGTCAGCAACAACAGACAAACATTGCGCCGCCTTTCCGTCACGGACGTGGAAACGAGAATCGCGTTTTTAATTAACTCCGGTGCTGACACGTGTGCGTATTTCCGCGAAAATTGTTGGGTGGCAAACGCTCTAAAACAGCTGCAAACCTATACGCAGCTAATGGTATGCCGATCGCCACGTACGGTACGATCGCATTCCATTTAGATTTTAAGTTGCGTCGTCCGTTTACATGGAGATTCGTGGTGGCGGATGTGGATAGGCCGATTTTTGGAGTGGATTTTTTGGGACATTATGGTTTGCTAGTAGACATTCGCAATCGACGCTTGGTGAATGAAACCACATCCCTCGTGACCCACGGTCGGATAACGGTCGACCAGACGAGTTCAGTAAGAACAGTTCACGGAAATACCAAGTACCATGATATCCTAGCGAAATTTCCGGATATCACGCGGCCGTCGGGGATCGAACGGGAAGTGAAGCACAATGTCACGCATCACATCGAGACCACGCCGGAACCGCCACTATTTTGCAGGTCACTACGACTTGCTCCGGATCATTCGAAGATGGTAAAAGCTGAATTCGACTACATGCTGCGACAGGGTACCATTCGACCTTCCAAGAGCCCGTGGGCTTCCGCCCTTCATGTAGTGCCGAAGAAGGACAATGGACTGCGACCGTGTGGTGACTATCGCGCACTTAACGCTAGAACAGTGCCGGACCGTTATCCAGTTCCACATGTGGAGGACTTTGCGCAAGCACTGCATGGAAAAACGGTGTTTTCGACAATAGACTTGGTAAGAGCGTACCATCAAATACCCGTCGAACCCGCAGATGTAAAAAAAACAGCAATAACAACCCCCTTTGGGTCGTTCGAATTCGTCTCCAAAATTCGTCCGTTTGGTCTCCGAAACGCAGCGCAGACATTTCAACGATTTATCGATAACGTACTAAGGAATTTAGATTTCTGTTACGCGTTTATCGACGACATTTTAGTCGCGTCGAAAGACGATATCAAACACGAACAACATCTGCACGTGCTATTTCGGAGATTAAACGATTACGGACTCGTCATTAATCCGGAAAAATGCGTAATCGGAGCGCGTGAAGTAAAATTTTTAGGATACGCGGTCGATCAGTGCAGTACACGAACGTTAGACGAACGACACGACGCGATTCAGAAATTTCTAAAGCCGAAGACTGTTATAGAATTACGGAGAGTTTTCGGAATGGTAAATTTCTACCACAGATTTATTCCCGACGCAGCGAAATTGCAGCAACACCTAAACGAATTATTGTGTGGGCGACAAAGAAAGGGTAACGCACCGGTATCGTGGACGGTCCAGGCGGAAGAAGCTATCGAGGCAATGAAACGTAATCGCGATGTTAGCACATGTTGATGAGTGGCAACCGCTTGCATTTTTCACGAAAGCCTTCAGGCCTGCACAGCGTAAGTACAGCGCGTACGATCGCGAATTATTGTCTGCTTACGCCTCAGTTAAACGCTTTCGACATTTCGTTGAAGGGCAAAATTTCACAATTTTCACAAATCATAAGCCTCTAATGTTTGCATTCCGCCAGAAACCCGAAAAGTGTTCGCCGAGACAGTTCCGATATTTAGATTTTATAGGTCAATTCACAACTGACATTCGGCATATTTCAGGGGTAGAGATGTTATCGCCGACGCTTTATCGCGAGTAGAAACAATATCGAAAGCGATAGATTATCGAGACCTCGCCAAAGCCCAAAAATTAGACACCGAATGACAAGCGTTACTACAATCTAAATCGTAGGCTATGGAACTTAAAAAAATCAAATTCCCTGATACCGACGTCGAAATTTACTGCGACATCGCGACCGATACAATCAGACCATACGTTCCCCTTACACATCGCCGACGAATTTTCAATACTCTATATGGTATTGCGCACCCGGGCGTCCATGACACGAAAAAGTTAATTACAACTCGATTTATTTGGCCGGGAATGAATGTAGATTGCAGGCAATGAGCACGAGGTTGCATACCATGTCAACGAGCGAAAACAACGCGTCATGTCTCGACACCCCTCGGAGAATTTTATGGTACAGGAGGACGATTCGATCATGTACATATAGATATTGTAGGTCCATTACCTATTTCGCGCGATTTCGGATACTGTTTAACGAGCGTTAACCGATTTACGCGTTGGCCGGAAGCGATACCGATAACCGACATTACCGCCGAAACCATCGCCCGGGCGTTCTTGGAAAATTGGATTTCGAGATTCGGTGTCCCAAAAAAGTTACGACTGACAGGGGACGGCAGTTTGGGTCACAGCTGTTTGAAGAGCTAGCGCACTTAACAGGTACGACTCACTTACGGACAACCGCTTACCATCCAGCAGCAAATGGACTCGTAGCAAGATTTTATAGACAATTGAAGGCTGCAATAAAATGTCACGAGACAGAAGCCTGGGTGGAGGTGCTACCATTTGTATTATTAGGAAGCCGGACGGCCCTTAAAGACGATTTAAAAACAACTCCCGCGGAATTAGTTTATGGTTGGAGCATACGTATACCCGGAGAATTTTTCGCGAATAGCAAAAACGAAAATACCACTACCTTCGTCACACAATTACGCGAACGGATTAGGAGTATAAAACCCACCCCAATTGCGCGAAATGGCAATAAGAAAGTTTTTATATTTAAAGAACTAGCGACGAATTCATATGTTTTTGTGCGACACGACGCGGTAAAAGAACCCCTGCATCCAGCGTACGATGGTCCGTTTCAGGTAATACGTAGAAGCGAGAAGTACTTTACGATTCTACGGAATGGACAGTCGACCGTCTTAAGCCAACGCATCAATTTATACATGACGAAATTCCATCGGCAAACAACAGCACCGACGCCGATATGGGGACAACTAAGGCAATGCAGCAGTGTGAAGAAGCGGAGCAACGAGCACCCCTCCAGTCTAAACATTCGCCGAAAGGCACAATCACGCGATCCGGCAGACGGGTACGATTTCCGGAACACCTACAAGTGAAACGTTAGTGTAGACAGTGGCCAATGACAGTGCGCGAAACGAGTGACACTAAAAAGACGTAGTATAAGACCTTGTAAATATGTATAGCGTAGTTTCTAAGTATCATCGTAGTTTTAAGTATTAGCGTAGTTACATAATAAGGTTAACATTAAGTTTAGCGACAAAATTTCGACCACATACAGGGTGTTCGATAACTAGTGGGAAAAAATTTAAGGGGTGATTCTTTGAGGCACAATAAGACGAAAATCGAGAATAACGAAATTGCGAAAAATGCTTCGTTTGTTAGTTATAAGCGTTTCAAAATTGACCCAAATCATGGCAATCCGCGCGCACGGAGTCTCAGTGGATCACGGCTCATCACGGACGTGGAGTCACTGTAAAGACTCAACGACGTGCAGGAAAAGTCGGTAGAACAGCTGTTTACTTACCCCGTAGAAGATGTCGATAACTTGTGCCCACGGTATTTGAATCAAATCCACTTGTATCGCATTAACTCTAATTACTCGATTAAATTCGCAAGAAATGTAAATATCTTCTTACGAATATTATCGAGCAGAGAGGGTTAGTGCCCCCTCTAGTTGTCACGTATCACAATTGTCCTGTCCACGAGTATCCATGGAATTAATCCGCACATGCACGTACACGAAAGAAGTCCGCGAATAGTGTCCATACACACTGCGCGATTGTCCCGACCGCGAAAAATGTTCACACACTGCGCGATTAAGTAGACCCGCGAGCCGTTCCTCCGTTGGATTTAACACGCTACAGGTTACACAAAACTCACACTTAAAATAAATAATTTAAAACTATTTATCACAAATTTCTAACCTACGCTAATTAATTTATAACAATTATTTCCACTAGTTTTCAACACGCTATAATTAATAAAACCTACAATATTTAATAAAACCTGCAATAATGAATAAAATCTATAATATTTAATAAAACTTGCAATAATTAATAAAACATACAATATTTAATAAAACTTACAATAATTAATTTGCACTATTTATAAGCAACGATGTACGCGACCCTACCAAATAATCACTACGTAATCGCTAAATAAACTAATCCTTAGTTTTCCGAACATGAACTCGATTTGCTCGAAGAATACGAAGGACTCCGTTCGGAAAGGACAACTGATATTGTTGAACTGATCCGTCCTCGTTAGGATCGATGTGGCGTAATAGGTAGATCGCCACTCTTTCATGGTCAATACTTTTTGGGAAGGAACAGCTGCATTGGAAAGTGTTTTGGAGGTCGCGTTTCTCTTTGCATATTCTTAGAGGAACATCTGTATTTTCTTTTCATACACCACTTGGGGCCACTTACCTATAATGCCGAGGGTGTGCGATTCCTGCCATCGACGAAGACTTTGCCTATTGTATTTTCGGTCGTCCCTCTTGACATTAACTTGTAAAAAGAACTTTCAACGCCGAATGCTGACTCCATGTTAGAAACGGTTTAATTTATTTTATGTAGTTTCTTCATGTATCGTAATGCAGGTGCGGCAAACTTCATCTTAGTTTCACCCTGATATCATTGTACGTTTTGTATGATTCATGTTAATTGCGTATTATTCTTTTGCGGATATAAGAACCTCAAACATTTGGAGTGAGATCAAAGTGGTAATAAAATATGTATTAAATAAATATGTAAAATAAATATTCAATATTTCAGGGATAAAGACATTATCCTATCGAGCGAAACTTCGAACGATAAGCAATTACGCGGCTGGTGTTAGTCATAACTGAATGACTTTTATTCACAGGGTGACTGGTGTAAACGAGCTAAAAATGAATGAATATTTAGGAACTTCTTGTGCAGAAATTATTAAACCATTATTGTACAATTAAACCGAATACAAACATTTTTCATTTCACGACCAATCCATAAATATCATAGTTATAAGGATTTATATGCAGCCGTTGAGGAAAAAAAGGGGTTTCGACGCGGGGAAAAGTAACTCAAAAAATATTCAACCACCTGACCCGGCATTTCATGTACATATTCATTAACATCTTCTTCACAGCATGAACATATTTTGAAGTTAATAAATGCAAAATTGAAAAAATTATGACATTTTTTTAACATAAGGTAACTTTTTTCAAATAAAAAATGCTGAAAGATACGATTTATTAAAACAATTAAATTATAAATTCATTCATTTTTAGCTCTATTACACCATTCACCCCCTGAAAAAAGGTCGTTTAGGTATGAATGACACCAGCCACTTACGGTCGACCGACGAAGGCGGCTCGCTACCTGAAACGGAGAACGCCGCTTTTTTACCTGCTTATTGTGGATTTAATTTCATTACTTTCAGTTTAAAAATCATCTTATTTTTGAATAAAAATGACCGGGCGGAGTGACCGACTCATATGAAAATTTGTCGCTTAAAATTCAAAACATTTCGCGGCGGTATTGTCATCTTTTCGGCATTCACATCTCCGCATTTCGTTTACGCTGCACACAGGCACACATGCCGCCAGCCGTCTCGGTCTCCTCGACCGCTGTGTTACGGTTGACTCTGGATTACAATACGAATAATCTAAAACCAGAAAAAAGGTATTGTCCTTTCTAGTGAAGCGTCGAGCGAAGAACACTTAGTGTCAACCATGTCAGGTAGTTCCGTCCTGTTCGACCTAATAAAACGCCCAATTTCGAAAACTGACTGAGGCGCTCGTTCGGAAACTCCGACAAGGGTCGCGATTTATGATGATATTGTCTTGCATCCCGTGATGTTGAACGATGTTTTTAAACGAGTGCATGCGTTAATTAGGATAATATCTTTATTCCTGAAATATTGAACATTGACCCACTGTATGTTTTATGTACTGCATAGTTTATTACCACTTCGATCTCACTCCAAGTGTTTGAGGTTCTTGTATCCGCAATAGAATAATATGCAATTAACATGAATCATACAAAGCGGACAATGATATTAGAATAAAACTAAGATGAAATTTGCCGCACCTGCATTACGATACATGAAGAAACAACATAAAATAAAATATAGAAAATTGTTAAATACATACGTTCGGTGTAATATGAACCGTTTCTAACATGGAGTTAGCATTTGGCGTTGAAAGTTCTTTTTACAAGTTAAAGCCTAGAGGGAAGACCGAAAACACAATAGGCAAGGTCTTCGTCAATGGCAGGAACACGTTGCAGGCAATCCGCGGGTGGTCGCACTGCAGAAGACAAAAGAGAGTATTATGTCCAGACTCGCACACCCTCGGCATCATGGCCAAGTGGCCCCAAGTGGTGTATGAAAAGAAAATACAGATGTTGCTCTAAGAATATGCAAAGAGAAACGCGACCTCCGAAACACTTTCCAATGCAGATTTTCCTTCCCAAAAAGTATTGACCATGAAAGAGTAGCGATCGACCTATTACGCCACATCGATCCTAAGGAGGGAGGATCAGTTCAACAATATCAGTCGTCCTTTCCGAACGGAGTCCTTTGCATTCTTCGAGCAAATCGAGTTCATGTTCGGAAAACTAAGATTTAGTTTATTTAGCGATTACGTAGTGATTATTTGGTAAGGTCGCGTACATCGTTGCTTATAAATAGTGCAAATTAATTATTGTAAGTTTTATTAAATATTGTATGTTTTATTAATTATTGCAAGTTTTATTAAATATTATAGATTTTATTCATTATTGCAGGTTTTATTAAATATTGTAGGTTTTATTAATAATAGCGTGTTGAAAATTAGTGGAAATAATTGTTATAAATTAATTAGCGTAGGTTAAAAATTTGTGATAAATAGTTTTAAATTAATTATTTTAAGTGTTAGTTTTGTGTAACCTGTAGAGTGTTAAATCCAACGGAGGAACAGCTCGCGGGTCTACGAAATCGCGCAGTGTGTGAACATTTTTCGAGGTCGGGACAATCGCGCAGTGTGTATGGACACTTTTCGCTGACTTCTTTCGTGTACGTGCATGTGCGGATTAATTTCAAGCATACTCGTGGACAGGACAATTGTTGTACGTGATAACTAGAGGGGGGGGCGTTAACCCTCTCTCCTCGATAATATTCGTAAGAAGATATTTACACTTCTTGCGAATTTTATCGAGTAATCAGAGTTAATGCGATACAAGTGGATTCGATACCGCGGTCACAAGTTATCGACATTTACTACAGGGTAAGTAGATAGCTGTTGTACCTACAGTAGGCGATCGTTTATTGCTCTTCGCTCACACGTATTTCTCACACACGTGCGCGCACCCTACTTTGTCGTCCAGCACGCCCAGGACGAAATACGTACGGTGTCGCGTCTCACTCGTATATTTCACTACAGAAAGCGAAGTGTATATAATATTATTTTAATAAAATGATTCAATGTTTTTAGATGTTTTCAGTTATAATCAACTACATCGCGTATTATGCTTAATTCATATTGAATATAAGTAGTTATGTAAGCAGATAAACTTATAACAAAGTCAGTGTTGGGCATAACCTCTTTGGACATAAGAATATTAAATGTCTTTAAGGTGGTTGATCATAGTGTTATATCCGGTTAGGAATATTACCTCTTTTCCTTGCACATTTTTACTATATTACTTCGCAACGCCAAGAGCGAGCGAAAATCGTCAAATCAGCGACACGTGAAAGCTACGCGCGTAGTCGAGAATCCTCGAGACGTTGACCGACGGGACGTTGACCGACGGACCGGACGGATCAGCAATATCGAAACACCGCCACGACGACTCGAGAATTCCCTGACAAACAATAGCTTGTTGCTACCCCGTATCTTCCACGTTCTTCAATAAAGGAAGGGGGGAAAACATTATAAAACGATTGTCCAAACCGGGCAAAGCGTTCTTCGTCTTTTGTCTTTTGGTTACTCTCGCGTTAGACGGTGCTTCGTCTACCTTTTCTTCACGCGTAACGGCGAGCTGAGCGACAGCGGTCACTCAGCTGTTCAGTATCGGGTTCCGCGACGTTTCCTATTCAGTGCGACGCGACTTTGCGATTACGCGCGGTCTAACAGGCGAGTTCGATAAGACACCGGACCGCGAAGTGTGACGTCCGAGACGGTGACAAGGTATCCCGCAGTGCCCGACCCCTGCATCACGGCTCCGAGCCCCAGCAAGTATTCCGCCCCTTCAAGGACCCGAAACCCTTTCAAAATTGGTGTCAGAAGTGGGATCCTTTGATCGAAATATCGAAGCCAAAATCTTAGCTTTCATAATCTAACATTTATTTCGATCACGGCTTGTAACCTGCCTAAGCTTTTTGCTGACACAGAACGCTTACTGTCTCGCATATCAAACCATAACCTGCCACAAGATGATGGGCCACTCACCGCAACGCGAAACCAACCGTCCCCTCGCAACTCCTCCTCCCTTACCAACAATGGCACCGGCCTTTGCTCAATCTCACGCTGGAAACGCAAATGAATTCCAGAGTACATTTTATCGCTCACGCTTCGACGATCTTGATCATGTTTATCGCACGTTAGAAGCTGTACCTGTTTTCGACTCTAGATATGTTCCTATTGAACAATTCATTCGAACAGTAAATAATCTGTATCCACGAATTCCGAGTGAATACGAGGAGCAATTTCTGACGGGATTAACTTGCAAACTGACCGATCGAGATCGTTATTTCATAAGAGAAGAAAAATGTAGAACCGTTAGCCAATTTCTTCGTATTTTGCGAGATCGATATTCGCCTTGTCGATCGT
>NW_015373980.1:949-49543 GCF_001272555.1 Dufourea novaeangliae | reverse complement strand
GTCGCGCAAAAACCAGATTCCACACCTACCGTAGGATGCCAATGTAATTGTCAATGCAAGGGCAGGCGTCATCGAGATAAGCCTGCATATAATACGCGAATGAAACGCGAATCTTCCTCTGACCGTCGCGAGCCTTTAAACTACAACCGCGCCCGCTCTCAGGAGAGGAGCGAAGCGGGCGCGTCAGCCTCGTCAACTCTGAAGAATCGAGTCTTCCAATCGAACAAGAAACCCCCTTTCTCGCACATGCACCGTGCCCCCGAATCAAGATCAAGGCCAAACAATTGGAAGACGGCGAAGGCGAATTTCTAGTAGACTCTGGCGCTGTATTAAATTTAATCACCATAGAAGCAATTCACCCTAATGCACCAATCGTCAATAAAGACGAAATTTCCGTAAAAGGCCTCAATGGATGGATTACTACCTTGGAAGCCACTTGTATGAAAGTTAACGGAAGTTGGGCATTATTCTATGTTGTTGACACACCAGACTTACCAAAGGGAATATGCGGTCTAATTGGAAGTTCATACCTTCTTCAAGAGGAGGCCGAAGTATCATACCATTATCGCACACTAGTAACGGCAAAACGACCAATACATCCCGTTCCATTTTCAAACTCAAAGGAATTAGGAAAGGTACTAGCTCTACATCAACAAAATCAAGAAACTCTTCAAATTTACCTCGCGCAACATCCAGAACTGGATAGCGAAGAACTGGACCAACCTCCACAGCTCGATGACATTTCCGAGAACAACTTATCTCCTCCTTCTGAGGAAACTCTTTTCGCGCATGAAGATGACGATTTGGGGGAATACGAAGTCTTGCCCACGTCGGTTACAGAACGATTAGCTACAATCCGAAAGACGTTGAAGCTCGAACAATTAAGCGACGAATCACGCGCAATAGTCGAACGCTCCGTCCAGAATTACGCGGACAGATTTTTCGTTCCCGGCGACCCACTGGCAAGAACCGACACGACGGCACACACCATCTTAACCACGGATGAGACTCCCGTCTTCACTCGGCAGTACCCCTTTCCACCCATGCAAGAAGAGGAAGTGAGGAAACAGGTCCGCAATTTGGAAAATTTAGGCATTATAGTTCCATCGAAGTCACCTTATAATTCTCCGCTTTGGGTCGTTCCGAAGAAAGCTGACTCGAAAGGAAATAAGCGATGGCGAATGGTAGTCGATTTCCGTAAATTAAACGAAAAAACGGTGGATGACAAGTACCCCCTCCCGAGGATCACCGATATTCTGGACCGGTTGGGCGGCGCACGATACTTCTCGGTGTTTGATTTAGCAAACGGATTCCATCAGATACCTATGGCAAAAGAAGATCGAAGTAAAACCGCTTTCTCCACTCCCGAGGGTCATTACGAATTTGTACGCATGCCATTCGGTTTAAAAAATGCCCCAGCTACTTTCCAACGGCTAATGAACGAGGTACTCAAAGGTCTGATCGGCAAGGAACTATACGTATACTTGGATGACGTCGTCGTATACTACGACACTCTCGAAGAACACGGCCGCCGACTAAGCAAGTTTTTCGAACGTTTTAGGAAACATAAGCTCACCTTGCAAACGGACAAAGCCCATTTTCTAAAACACGAAGTCGCGTATTTAGGTCATATTATTTCGGCAGAAGGTGTAAGACCGAATCCCGATAAAATACGCGCAGTTTCAGAATTCCCGGTACCAAAAAACAGGAAGTCCGTAAAACAATTCCTAGGATTAATAAATTACTACCGTCGTTTCATTCCAAATTTATCAAAGAAAGCAAAACCATTGACTAATTTAACGAGCACTAAAATTCCATTCGTATGGACGGACGAACATCAGAAAAGTTTCGAAGATCTCAGACAAGCTCTTTCCAAAGAACCTGTCTTGAGATACCCAAATTTCGATAATCCGTTCATTATAACTACGGATGCATCAGATGTAGCGATCGGAGCTATTTTAAGCCAAGGCAAAATAGGAGAAGATCCTCCGATTGCTTACGCATCTCAAGTGCTCACGCCATGTCAACAAAATTATTCAACCACGGAAAAGGAATGTCTCGCTATAGTCAGTGCAGTAAAACAATTTAGAACTTACATTTACGGTCGAAAATTCACTCTCGTGACGGATCATCGTCCACTGCAATGGTTATTCTCAATTAAGGATCCTACATCACGCCTCGCACGCTGGAGAATGTTACTCTCTGATTACGACTATGAGATCGTGTACAAGCTCGGACGCGTAAACGCGAATGCAGATGCGTTATCACGAAACCCCGTGATACAAGCTCTCCCCTTAGTACCTGGAGAAGGCCCGGCACAAAACACCTCTCAAACGTCAGGAATAGCACAAGGAGTGCGAAGTCGACATCAGAATCTCCCAAGACCGAATTACGAAGAACCACCATCTCTGATCCTAGAGGAAACCGAAGATTCGATACACCCTGACGACATAGACGACCTTCCGCCTCACGATTATCTGGGTAACGCACCTGACGCAAATTCCACTTGCATAGAAACAGCACTCGTAGGTGAACCAGAATTCGACAGTACAGAAGACGTTATCCGACCGGGAAATGTTCAACAAAAGCAACAGAGTAACAACAATCTTCCACCATGTTTCACCACAGAAGAATTCACGTTTCTTCGCAGTCTGGATCAGGCAGAACCGTCAAATAACGAAGACTCGACCCGTAACACGAAAATCCAACCTCCTATCGCGAAAAAACGTGTCTCATGGTTTTTACCTCCTCCAACGGATTTGTTAGAGGTACCACAATCGACCATGGTCTTCGCCGAACCAGACGAATCTGGAATAACGATCGAAAATGTCTCGAACGAACAAGGTACCACCGTTCATTCTGTTAAAGAAAATAGAGAAGCAAAATTCGATACGTTTATAGATTCATATCAACCACAATTTCAGAACCAAAATGTCTCTTCGAAATTAAATCCGTAACAGTGCGAAATCTCGGTTTCTAAAACAACCTTAACGACAGAACCAGATAATTACGCGCATTTTATTTCCGCGGATCGGATATTAACAAGCGGAAATTGTAAAACTCTAAAGGCTCTCGGACTCCTAGAGGAGACCGTATTAATCACCGAAGACCTAAACCCAGGGCGCGTAATTGTAACCATTAACAACGAAGGAAAGGTTTTTAGCATCGTGGGAACCAGAAATTACTTCCACGAAATAGGAATTTCGGAACTGTCGTATTCACTTTCTGCTCTCAAAGAATCAATGAAAATCGAGAAAGTAACTTCAATTCGTATAGCTACACATGGCGAAATTCTCCATCACTTCGATCACAACATTCTCCAGAAACTTTTAACCGAAACCTTTTGGGAACAGCCCGTAAAAATTACAATATGTACTGGCGAAATTCAGGAACCCCCAAAAGATAAACGGGAAAGCATTATTCGACATTATCACGAAAGTCTTATAGGAGGACACAAAGGAGTTACGAAGACCTACCGATGGATTCGAAGTCTATTCGACTGGCCAAAAATGCGACGAGACGTAAAAGATTTCATACGACACTGTACCAGTTGCCAGGAACAGAAACTTGTACGCATTAAAACTCGAGAACCGATGCTTATTACCGACACCCCTTTGATAAAATTGCATTGGACACGGTAGGGCCGCTTCCGGTAACACCTAGTGGAAATCGTCATATATTAACGATTCAATGCCAACTTTCAAAATTCTGCATGGCTATTCCGTTACCTGATATACGAGCGCACACGGTTGCTGACGCTATTTCGCGATATTTTATTACAGTCTTCGGCGCACCGCGAGCGATACTCACAGACCGCGGTAGAACATTTATTAATAACATAATACAAGGAATCGCAAAAGTATTTCGTATTAATCACGTAACCACCTCTGGTTATCGTCCGCAAACGAATGGCTCTCTCGAAAGAAGTCACATCGTCCTAATAGAATATTTAAAACATTATTTAGAAAAATATGAGGATTGGGATCTTTATATACCCTTCGCGACATATTCATATAACACATCGGTACACGAAGCAACAAACTTTACTCCGTACGAGGTAGTTTTCGGTCAATTAGCTAGAGACCCCTTCACCCCGATGTCTCGCGAAGAGCTCCTAACATATCCCATATACGTTCAAAATCTAGTAGAACGATTGGACGAAATTCACAATTTAACTAGGAGAAATGTAGACAACAGCAAGGCTCGATCAAAATTAAATTATGATCGGAAGAGCAACCAAGTAACTTTTTCACCGAATGACCTTGTCTATGTATTAAAGGAACCTCGTCTATCAAAATTCGATCAACATTACGAGGGTCCTTACAGAATTTGCGAAATTTCAGAACAAAATAATGCGATTTTATTGGCAGGAAACGGTAAGAAAATTGCGAAACACTTGGACAAGCTGAAACATGCTTACGTTAGGTTGAAACCTCCTTGACGACTCTAGTCGCGAAGGACGGTCACTCAACTCAGAAAGTTAGCAAAATTGCAACGGTCAGCGTGGTTTGTTCAATGATCGACGCTGTTAAACATCCTTTCCAATTTCCTAACAGAATTCCTCACTCTCTGTCCTATGTAATTAACTATACTAGGTTCACAGATTTCTATATGTTCTCTTCATCGAATGTTGTCACTACACACTGCCGAGTCAGAATTCCAGGAACTACACACAGAACACGAAATTTGATATTTGTAACCATCGTATCAATCCTGACCGTATCAACCTTCGAAGACCGGAGGTACCACGGCCCGCAATCACTAGCGGAGAGGATTGTGCAGTCAAGAAACTGAAAACCATTCGTCAGGCGGAGATGCGTGTCAACGAACAGGGCACCCTTGTATACAACAGCACGGAGGACACGGTCAAGTGTGACTATTACATAAACCTAGGAGAACCATACAAGAGCTGAGAATACCGCCAGATGTCGATGCACTGTCAGGCCATCAAGAATCGGGCCTACGACACGTCCTTGTGCATAGCATGCTGTACCCAGGTACTGCAGATCAACAACAAAACAGACTATAGATGATGTGTACAAGCCTCACCAAGGATTTCTACCCACCGCCTTCTCAGTGATAATGGGACCTGCACCCTCGCAAGACCAGAATCTCGCGCAATAACAGTACTGATGATATCATAAGAACACCCTGTCCTATCACCCATATTCAAATTTATTGTAACATTTAGTAAGAGCATTGTTAAATATTCATCTAATAGTTCATACCCACACATTGCATTACGATATTTCATGTCTTCTATAATAATCATTACCAATATTGTCATTTACTTCTACTGCTACTAACAAATTGGTTACAAATGAAGTACTATTGTATCATTACTACCACCATTATTATTGTAATCACGCCTCACGGCGATTTCATTTGAATATAAGTCATTCTCATCCCCAAAAATATGCAACGAACAGAGGATAATCTCGAAAAAGTCTCTCGAGACTATTTCGAGTCTAAGGTGGGGGATGTTATATCCGGTTAGGAATATCACCACTTTTCCTTGCACATTTTTACTATATTACTTCGCAACGCGAAGAGCGAGCAAAAATCGTCAAATCAGCGACACGTGAAAGCTACGCGCGTAGTCGAGAATCCTCGAGACGTTGACCGACGGGACGTTGACCGACGGACCGGACGGATCAGCAATATCGAAACACCGCCACGACGACTCGAGAATTCCCTGACGAACAATAGCTTGTTGCTACCCCGTATCTTCCACGTTCTTCAATAAAGGAAGGGGGAAAAACACTATAAAAGCAATTGTCCAAACCGGGCAAGGCGCTTTCTCCTTATTGTAATTCGTTCTTGTTAGACGGTGCTTCGTCTGCGTTTCTTCACGCGTAACGGCGAGCTGAGCGACAGCGGTCACTCAGCTGTTCAGTATCGGGTTCCGTGACGTTTCCTATTCAGTGCGACGCGACTTTGCGATTACGCGCGGCCTAACAGGCGAGTTCGATAAGACACCGGACCGCGAAGTGTGACGTCCGAGACGGTGATAACGTATCCCGCAGTGCCCGACCCCTGCATCACGGCTCCGAGCGCCAGCAAGTATTCCGCCCCTTCAAGGACCCGAAACCCCGACTGAACCAGCCGCAAGCGTTAATCATTCATCATCATTGGTATGTTAAGACTTCATTGTATATTTTATTTTATTCATTGTTAGAATATATCTTGTTGTTGTTATAAACGAGAGTGATTTCCTATCCCTCCCGTTCCATATCCTAATTACGTACATCACCGGTAAGTTTAGACAGGGCGTGCTTTAGCACCTTAAAAGAGCCAGGACCCGAAAATATAAATAAAGTAACGACCGCAACGCGGGACGTAACAATAGAAATTGAAAAGCTGCAAAAAGTTAAAAATTCATACATATGGAGTGTACGGGCCTTTAGGACGCCAATACAAGAATCTATCATTGCTTCAGCGGAACGAAAATTAACGTAACTGTATTTACATGCCGAAAATTCCAAGACGGATTAAAACTGTAAAACGCTTTAAACGCTCCGTTCCACCCGACTTCAAACTTTCACCGTCATAAAATCACTGGCAAACACAGGCATAAACTTTAGTCACCACCGTACGCATCACCCACAGGTCATCCCTTTCTTCCAACCCTCTCACTCACACCTTTCTTTCCACCACCATGCGCCTCAATCGCAGGTCATCTTTTTCTTCAAACCTTCTCAATCACCTATCCTTCCACCACCCTTCTTACTTTTCATTGTCACTCATCCCTACTCTCCACCTTCTTAGTTACTTCCTACAACATTCCCTAATAAGGAAAACAACCACGAATCAAACCAATCACACACCAGCTACACCCGCCTTTTTACCATTTATTCTTTTCGACAAGACCTCTCGAACCACCCTCTTGAGGACAACACTCACCGCTTAAGAGAAAGATCTTGTTAGACACTCACCAGCACTCGTAAAGTATACATCATCAACACTTGTAAATACACAGTTTAGTTTTGTGAATACACCAGTTTAGTAACTGTCTAAAAATTTACTTAACATCCTTACACCTCAATTTAAAAGAGCCCTCACGTCATTAATTTGCCGTGAGCGCAACGGTCATCGCGATCTCGATTCATTCAGGTAATTCAGTCGCGAGTTTTAGTGCCGTACATGGAGATTATAAATGAGATTAACACCTATTAAAAAAAATGTGTTTTTCTAGGGCGTGATAGTGCAAAATTTATTACATTAGTACAAAGTAAAACTGAACCAATAATACTGTTTTATATAAAAGATTATTCCTATAAATATTCCATATATGAAATAATTAAAAATCTCAACCTGTATATAATTGTACAACTATTTCCGCTTAAGGGGTTATGCCTACCTGTAAATTATGAAAAAATCGATTTATGGATTTTAACATTTTCTTACGGTACACCCTTTTAAAAATATTATGTGGAAGTTTGAAGTTGATCCGACCAAAATTGGCAGAGTTACGCCCGTTTAACACTAGGTTTACGGGACGCGTCATTTTGACGCATTTCGAATGCTTTCTAACCTCGAAATTCTCTATGTGGTATACATATCTCTATAGCTATGCATTAATTTCAGAGATCATAAATTGTGTATTATATAAAATAAGTTGTTTTTTAAAGAAAATCTGCGGGTTCGTTGATGCGTGCCGTCGAGATACCTACACGATAAGTGCCCGTAAACCTAGTGTTAAAGTATACAGTCTTGGAAGTTTCGGAGCAGATATAAAGTGGTAGAATCCCTTTCTAGGGGTGCGTAAGTCATGAATACTGTGCCCCAATGCAATTTATGGTTGTGTTAGTAAATACACAAAGCTATATGAAGCCGTAATACTCATAATGTAGTAAAACTACATTTTTAAAATCTGTGACCAAAATATCTCGAGAACCGCTGCACCGAATTGATTCAGCTTTGGTACACTCATTCTATACATAAAAATCTAGTATTTGATCGTGGCTTTTTGTATTTCATTGTGTAGTTTTATTTTATAAATAAAAAATAAACAATTTTTTTGGCGGAAGTCGATACTTTGACTTTAAACAGCCGCCATTTTGTTGTAAATTAATTCTTCAGGGTAATGAACGATCAAGTACTAGATAATTTAATATACTAACTAAATTTGCTCGGATTTTTTATTTCAGATAAACGAACTCGAAGTTAGAGTGGTCACCGCAAAACGTCTAAACTAAAAACGCTGCCAGGAGATCGCTGATTTTTCCCGTATTTATTCACATTTTGTATTGGAAAAATTACTATAGCAGTTTAAAATATACACTTCCGAATACAATGACGTATGTTTGAAAAAGACTTCAAGTCTTTTAAAAATAAATTCCAAAAGTACAGGTCTTTTTTCGAGCTCGCAGGTAGGCATAACCCCTTAAGAAACAATTAATTTTTTCAGTATATTCTCTTCAATTTGTTACTTATAATATTTTACTTCCAATACACTTCTGAATATATGTATAAAAATATCGGTAAATGTTTAATTCTTTGTCCAGTGATCTCTAATTGAAAATATTAACAGAAGGTTCTCAATAATGTGGGAGACGGATAGCCACTGTGCGAGGACTAGGACAAAAACTCCCCCCCCAGCCGATAAGACGCGCACGCGGGCCGTTGGCTGGTGTCAACGGCACGAAGCATAAACAACACATGGGTGCGTGCGCTAGGTGAGCGACCGATGAGTGCAAATGTGAGAGAGAAAGAGTGTGTGTGTGAGAGAGAAAGAGAGGTAAAGGGCGATAACCGCGAGGTAGGCACGTAAGCGAATACGTAGCCGAAAACTGATATATAAACCGCGAAGCAACGAGAGAAGGACTTTTTGTAAAACAGCGAGCAGTGAGAAATAGCGAGTATTGCGAGATAGCGAGTATTGCGAGATAGCGAGTATTGTGAGATAGCGAGAATCCATCCGATATTATAAAGTACGCATTTTATTCTATTAATAAAATTACTTACACCTATAAACACGTGGGATAATTGTCTCAACCGACAACCCGATCAAAATCCCTACAATAATAAAATCATAGAACAATAGGATTCAATATCTTCAAGATATTATGAAAATTTAACATTGAATATGTCATGATGACTGATTATGAGTCAGAAGTAAAATATTATACCTAATAAACTCAATGTAATGAAGTTAAAACATTAACTGTCTCTTAAACTGAAATGGGTGTGCAATTATACATATACACAGGTTGAGCTTTTCTTTTACTCCACAATAGTAGCATTTAAATGAATAACTTATTTTTCTGGAAAAATAGTCACATTGGTTCAGTTTTGCTCCTTATTGTATTTTGTTACAATCACTAACTTGTGTTTTTCTACACTTTTATACATAAATAAGATAATTAATAAGCAAATGTAGTTGTTAATCATTTTGTATGTCACAATTAAACAAATTCAAATATTCATATTATTGATAAATTGTTTTCAATGAAGAAGAATAAATGAAACTACTGTTCAATTATACATGCATTACAAACAATGGTCCAGTAACTTTGATCACATTAATTATCTTCATTATTTCTACAGGTATAAACAAATTTTATTCACAAAACTTATCTGGTATCAGAGGGACTATGACATAACAGAAATAATTTTGTTATAGGTCGAGAAAAAATTAACAGTTTGTTACATTTTGTATATAAAATATCTCACGAATTATTAATTTTTTTCACATATTACCTTAATATTTTATTACGCAGAATGTTTAGGAGAATCCACTTACGTAAAAATATTTTTATTCCACAATATTTCAGTATCGTTAAAAAGGAAACATAATTACTCTTGAAAACTCAGGATACCCTCAACTAACAAAAAAATTGTTACTGCAAATTAATAGCCTTTTCCATACTAAACAACTTCTGTAAATAAACTTTTTTGATATCTCCAAAAATAACGAAGACAATGAAGATGATCGTAAAATGCGTATATCCAGCCCACCCTATATGTAGGTGCGTCTCACAACTGAACGGCGGAATGAAGGGGTGAGCGCGCGGGTGATTGGAGCTTCCTTATTGCAGTATTCCTAGAATTCTGGCCCTTTACAGCCCCGTAGGCTGCAATAAACGATCGCCTAGTGTACTTTTCCTGCACATCGTGGAGTCTTTAGTGACTGTTTACCCCTTACGAACCTGGTCCGCTGGCACTCCGTGCGTACGGACTGCCATCATTTGAGTCAATTTTTAAACGCTTATAACTAACAAACGAATCATTTGTCGCAATTTTGTTATTCTTGATTTTCGTCTTATTTTGCCTCAAAGAATCACCCCTTAAATTTGTTCCCACTAGTAGTCGAACACCCTGTATACAAAGCAGTCCCAACGAAATCCGCTGGAGATGGGAGGCCATAGATGTTGCCTCGAGGCTAGATAACATCTCCCGTCGTGGACTTATGTAAACGTAACGAACTCCTATCGTCTTTTCAGGACGATTTTATCGATCTTGTATAGTAATTTCCTGTTTCTCAGACATAAAGACTAAATTCTACATGGATCTGTATTTTTGCCAGTCAGCCAATGCTTTCAGATCGCTTTCTTTTTTTACATGGTAGTTTTGCATCTTCAATACGCATATCTCCTGCTATACCTAGCAATTGTAACCTTTCTTCGCATATAAATGATACTTCATTGCTTAGAATCTGTACGTACGTCTGTAGGATATTCGGTTTCACAGCACGGCAGTTTCATGGATAATTCCAAACTAAACTGAAATAGTTCAGTGAAAAGTAATACTAGATACATAAATATACATTTTGCTGTCGCTGGCCCTCGTCGCACTCCGCACGCCTTAGGCTACAGTTACACTGGATGCGTATTCGGACCAGTGATGCCAGAATCGTGAACTTGGTTCCACCACCATGACGTCCTGGCTACCTCCACTTTATTCCACAGTTGCTGCCACAAAAGCATACTTTGCTTCTATCCGTGTGAGATGGCCCGTTCGGGTGTTTCCGTAAGATCTACGTTACCAACGCGACTCCCAACAACCAGAGCGCATGCACAGAAATCATTTCGTGTGCTGACGTCCTGGCTACCCCCACTTTACGTCCCCGTGCTGGCACACACACCAAGTATATCCCAGCCCTGTCCATGTGCGCAGGCCGTTCGAGAGACGGTGAGCTATATTTAGAAAAGAGTGGGGGAAAGCGACCCACGATTCTGGCATCACTGCTTGCCTTGGAAATCCTGTTCGAATACGACTGCGGCGAAAATTCACGTTCTCGACGCGATGCCCCGCAACCTAAGCGCGTGAACAGTCAAGAAATCCTGTTCGAATCCCAATGCGGCGGTTTTACTTTTTATTTTTAATTATTTTATAATTTCACTTTGTAACCTCTAAGTAAAATAAAAAAGTTAAAAAATATTGATTCAGGAAGCATTTAAAAAGAAGAAAATAAATGTTTTCCACTTCAATGTCTAAATTTTTTATTATATACATACATATTATGTTGTATACACATAAATTATTTTTACAATTAGATGTTACCCGCTAAAAACCGCTGCAGCTGGTCCACGTATATGCCGAATGGTCTTTTGCTTTTCTCCATATGAAAAGAAAAAAACACAATTGAAATAGTAATTTTAATAACATAAGATAAAATATTAAGATTGCTATGAACTTATTTTTTTTTTGTTGAATTATTCTGTAATTTCGCTTCCTCACTTTTGAGTAGAAGTTTCGCAGCAAACGAAAGTAACGAAGTACGATAGTCTTTTAAAACTATTTAAAATGTGCCTCATTGTAATATTTTGGAAATTTCTTTATTGCCGGAAATTTTCTTTATTGACAGAAATTTCGACGGCTAACGGTAATGAATTTCTAAAAGCTATTTCAACGGTAAGGACTTTTAATTAGGTCCATCGTAGACGTCGTCGAATACGTTATTGTTTCATTATGTCAAAAGAGTCTTTTGAAAAGAGGTAGTTAAGAATTTCAGGGGATTCGAAAGAAGTGCTTAGGCGCTCGAAAAAACAATATACTGCTAATAGTGATCCGCTATAGACTTCACAAAGGACCTGTTAAAGGTAACCGTGCGCCCAGTTCCAGGTAAGCGAGCCGCTCGCGCGGCGTTTACGATCGGCCGAATCGTACCAATTGCACCCTTTATTACTTGAAATGAGGTCTAAAAAGATTATCGATAGGTCTCGTACCCGTCTCAGTGGTGTCATTTAAAGTAATATGGATTGCAACTGGTACGATCGGCCAACCGTAATCACCGCGCCTACCTCGTAACGTATTATAACGTATACATAACGTATTCGACGACGTCTACGTTGGACCTAATTAAAAGTCCCTTACCGTTGAAATAGCTTTTATAAATTCATTACCGTTAACCGTCGAAATTTCTGTCAATAAAGAAAATTTCCGGCAATAAAGGAATTTCCAAAATATTAGAATGAGGCACATTTTAAATAGTTTTAAAAGACTATCGTACTTCGTTACTTTCGTTTGCTGCGAAACTTCTACTCAAAAGTGAGGAAGCGAAATTACAGAATAATTCACAAAAAAAAAATAAGTTCATAGCAATCATAATATTTTATCTTATGTTATTAAAATTACTATTTCAATTGTGTTTTTTTCTTTTCATATGGAGAAAAGTAAAAGACCATTCTGCATATACGTGGACCAGCTGCAGCGGTTTTTAGCGGGTAACATCTAATTGTAAAAATAATTTATGTGTATACAACATAATATGTATGTATATAATAAAAAATTTAGACATTGAAGTGGAAAACATTTATTTTCTTCTTTTTAAATGCTTCCTGAATCAATATTTTTTAACTTTTTTATTTTACTTAGAGGTTACAAAGTGAAATTATAAAATAATTAAAAATAAAAAGTAAAACCGCCGCATCGTTAGAATGTTAGAACGCCGAATTTTTAGAAACTATTTTAACGTAAAGGGACTTTGAATTAGGTGCAATTATACGCGCGCCGAATACATTATTGTCCGATTATTTCAAAAGGGGTTCTTAGAAATTTCCGAGATTTTGAAAAAAGCACTTTAGCCGCCCAAAGAAATTAATATACCGTGAATAAAGAAAGTCCATATTGAGGACGGAACACTTGTGACGTTATTTGGAGGACAAAAAGAAAAGACGATGTGTTGTATTTCCATGCATATTATCCATGCTCACCGACATCAAGTCTAAAAAAATGCATATGCGTGGACCAGCTTAACAAAAAAATGAATTTTGAAAATGCTTCTCAAATTAATATCTTCGAAGTTTTTATTTCACTGACATATTTACAAAATGAAATTATACAATCATTAAAAATAAAAAGTAAAACCGTCGCATCGGAATTGGAACGGGGTTTTAGACGGGGTCTTCATCATGAGCGCGTGAGAGAAATCATGCAGCTCTCGGCGTTTACGATATAAACTTTAGGTTGCTTGTGATTTGGGATTTTTGACCTGGTTTGGGCTACTCGACCGTCGCGTTGTAAACGTATGACGTAGGACTTTTGCCGAAAACACCCGAAGTAGAGCACACATGACAGAGGTAGAAAACGCTTGTGTTGGGGAGTCGCCGAGTAGGACGTAGTGAGGCAGAGCTCACGGACACGCTAGAATATGCTTGTGTAGAATACCCACGGGAGGCATGGAGAGTATATGCGCCCGCGTGAAAATTCCACGATTCTGGCATCAGTGATTCAGATGACTAATCCGTCGCTAGTCATGGGTCTTGGTTAGATATATCGATAGGCACGACCAAATGAAACGCCTCTAAATCAATGGGAGCGGTTATACTACACACGTATCGGTCGTCCGATATCGTACGTTTTCGTCGCATACGAGCGTCAAAACTCACGGGAAATCGCCGACACGACATCACTTCAACCGTTATATTTTCGTTATTTTTCAACATAAGGCTCTGATTTAACGCTCATTATAAAGCTGAAGGAATTTTGTTTTCGAGTATATGCACAAAATTTTGGTTATTGTTAATAAATATAGTTATAATTAATGTTAAATATTGAAATGCCGATTTTACACTGTTCCCACGTATGGATCAATAAGGAAAAAATATTACTGGATTCCTTGAATCTTCAACTTTAAAATACACTTTTCGAAAAGATGGAGCGTTTTAGGGACAATTAAAAAAAAATAAAGTTTACCATGATGTTCGGCCGCGCACTGCGTCTCAACTGTTCGACTGTTTGCGTGATCTGCATACGCCGCGCGACATACATCATGGTAAACTTTTTTTTTTTTTAATTGTCCCGAAAACGATCCATCTTTTGGAAAAGTGTATTTCAAACTTGAAGATTCAAGGAATCCAATAAGATTTTTTCCTTATTGATCCATACGTGGGAACAGTGTGAAATCGGCATTTCAATATTTAACATTAATTATAACTATATTTATTAACAATAACCAAAATTTTGTGCATATACTCGAAAACAAAATTCCTTCAGCTTTATAATGAGCGTTAAATCAGAGCCTTATGTTGAAAAATAACCAAAATATAACGGTTGAAGTGATGTCGTGTCGGCGATTTCCCGTGCGTTTTAACGCTCGTATGCGACGACGCGTGCGACTTCGGACGACCGATACGCGTGTAGTATAACCGTTCCCATTGATTTAGAAACGTTTCATTCGATCGTGCGTATCGATATACCTAATCGAGACCCATCACTAGCTGTATACGGACGACGGGCTAGTCGCCCGAATACGCGTCCAGTGTGACCGTAGCCTTACCCTTTATGACTGTTTCTCAGTCTTCTCACTCACACACATCACTTGAAGGTCTCTTCGGGAACCTTCGCCCGTACGTTCGGCACGGCTCCTACCATCCCACTATAGATTACAATGAGGTTTCGAGGGACCCAGTTCCCCTAAGGTGAGACGACCTCGTGAGACCAGGTCTCGAGATAAACCTCACCATGTATGGCCTGCTTTATAGAATAGTGTAATAATCAGAAACAGAGATATCTGTCGCGACGAGCCCAACTATCCGATAATCTAAACAGCGCGTGTTTGAAGTCCGAAGTGAAAGTCCACAAATACGTATGACTTTGTTCTGTTGTACTCTATTTCACTAACAGCACTTTTCCATTATTTTCAATCCAAACGATTTACGTTTACATGTATCCATTTCATGCATAATTTTTAGACACTCTGTTGCTACTGTTAATTTGCACGACATAAAAATTAGAAGTCTACACTAGCAATGTTTTAATTAAGAATATTACGAATTCATTATAAATAAAAGATTAAGAATAGAATATATGAAAAACATTGATATCTAATAGGTATATTTAAACATTTACAGAACATGTAGGCAGTTAACTAATGCAATTACCTGCACTGAATAAAATTATTATTTGTCATGTTTATAAAACATTAAGCATGTATAATGTAAATAATTAATTACTTAATATTCACGTAGTATGGCTATTCTGGTTGCATATTGTAAATTGCATTCAATATTTTGGTATTAACACTCGATCAAGTTTGTCGCGCGTTAAATAGAAAGAATATAAAATCATATCGTCCATTACTACCGGTTACTTTTTCAATTGGTATGAATTATTTTAATATTATTTGATTTTTACACGTTACATTTTTTAATTTTACGTGCACACAACTGTTATTATAGAGCAACGGTGAAATTAATTTTTTTAGTGTATATACCAATGCACAGTACTCACGTCAATGCCAATGAAGTTAAATGTTACTCCAGGAACAACCTGGTTATTACTAATGACTATTACCATCGTGTTAGGGTACATCGAAATCTTATCAGTAATAAGTACGATAGGGTCAGCGAACAGCTTACTAACACGCAAACGAGAATAAAGTTACATAATGTTACCCATAAGAATACTTACGTAAACATGCGTGTAAATTTTACGTTTAAAAAAAAGATAGGATAGTAGTAGCAAGCCTTGTAGTTAATGAAAGGGGGAAATACTGTGCTATAAAGATTTCAGAGAGCTGATCAGAAAATTAACTTATTATTACGTACATTTTAATGTATTTTCTTTGAGATCAACATCATCGAAATTTTCATTGTTGAAAACGTCGAAGCGATCGTTATTGCTACAGTAGTGCGAAACTATATTGTCCAATGTAAAAAAAGTACTCTTGAAATCTTCGATACACCTCCGCCCAGAACAGAATTATTACAATTTTCGTTGGGATAATTTTTTCATAATTCAAGTAATAGTGAATCTTTTCTCGGTGAATACCATTATTATATCACGCTGGATATTTGCATTCAGTGTTTAAATAGTTATATAATGAATCATTTTTTACTATAAATATAATGTATTACGAATTATAATTTTGATTCTGAATTATTTCTTATGCATTGTAAGATAATATGATTTAAGGCTTGGATAATAATGACTTTTTTAACAGAAATAATTTCTAGTTCATAAAAATGATTTCATTTTTTGTACCTGGAAATATAATTTCCTTGCGATATGGCAAACGTTGCGGAAATCTTTTAAACGTTATCGGATACGTTAATTTGGAACAAATGTTCACCTGGTTCAATATCCACGCAATAATTTTTATTGACGTTAAGCCAGAAAAATTCCATGTTAAATGTGTTATATGTAATAAAATAAAGAAAAGTATTCGTGATATATCTCATTAAATGTGAACTGCAATTTTCTGTTTATTTATTTTTTATGTTTCGACTGCGGATGTTTATGCAAATATAGAATTTCATAGATTCCATCCTTGGAACTGGAGGCAAAGAAAAATTTATTTACCCTGTTGAAGGTTCTTCTAATAGGTTCGAAATGAAAAACAAACCTGAGTAAACTTTCTGAAATTGTCTGTGTACTACAGTGAATAATAGTCGATTGAACATTCCATAAATCCATAAAATCCGCAGTCTATTCATGAACCTTGTAAAATACCTACAAATCCCTTTATTTTTAAGTATGCAAGCAATAACTTTATGAAATGTAATAAATTGAATAAAGTAGCGAACAGATTTATAGTGTAAACGTTCGAGTTTCATTGTATAACATAATCGAATAACTTCATTCATTTTATATACTTTGTACATGACATGCAACAGTAGAGGTTAAATAATGATTTTCCTTATATTTCAGGGAACGCGTCGAAACAGTATCACGTTGTCTTAAGTGTTAAATCAACGGTGGACAGAGTTGGCTCCCGGGAGCTAAAATTGTCCCCACCACCGTCCATCGTTACCATGGAGTGACAGAGACAAGAGTCTGGGCTTCTTTGTTTCTTTGAAGGCACACAATGCGAAAAAAAGGTTGGAAGGGGATGTGTGTTTGCACATTCAACCTGGATTGTCAATAAATATTAAAAAATAATAGTTCTAACAGATACATGTATACCGGATATTCTTGTACCATAAAGCAAAGAATTTGTACAATATATTTAATGTCTAAATAAATGAACGCATAAAAACTGCTATCAGCATTAATTATGATTTAGCATTTTTATTCAGGTTTTATATAAACATTTCCTTTCACTGGGTTTAAACTATTTCAGTAATACAGATCTATGCAATTTTATATAAATTATTATGACAGAGACACCACAGTAAAGTCTGAAGATATTAAGTATTCAACGAAACAACTCTTTTTTAGCGCAACCTAATTATACGGTAATGTGAAACTCCTCGTGGTTTTGCGGAATTGAGGCAGGAGAACGGCAGATGTTTTTATCGTCACGTAGATATCGCTTAGTTCAAATTCAAATAACACCGAACGTATTCAAATGTTTATGTACCAAACAACTGTCCAAAAAATGGATTGAAAACTCCTAACGCAATTAATTCCTTCCCCTGCTAATTCTCACAAGAATGTATTTCTATTAGCATAAAACGTAATAATGAAGAAATATAACAATTTGAAATTACGCGTGTAAAATATTAAACAAATAAATGTACAATACATGTAAATTATCAAATGTCCGTCACCGTAAATATACGTTACCATTTTAACTTAAAAATAGACAATTTTCTTAAAAATGCAATTGTAAAAAATCCTGTCTGCAAGCAACCCAACTCGATCATGCATAATTACATAGTATGTACAAATTTTTGGTCATACTTCTTACAGCACTTCGTTACCATAAAATGAATGTTTAAACATTTCACATTAAGTAATTGAAACGTGAAACATTTAATTGGTAGAATTTGAAGATAGAAGAATTCAATGAAAACAAAGTCAGCGGACTCTATATCATATTGATTCACTGAGCAAGATGGTGGCGGGTATGGAATGAATCGGAAATTTTTTTTACTTACATTTACCATATCGTGGACACATTCCGTATAATTTTCGCAGGCAGACGTGTTTTGAGTGCAGCGGTTTATTTCTACTATACAATTGACGTTCTAGAAACCAGAATCTATTCCGAGTCTACCCTAGAATGAAAGAGAGAGTGCGTCCACGCCAAAGTACATAGTGGAAATAGATTAGTGTGTACATTTCACTACGATATTCCGCCCGTAAAGTTGTATCGACCGTTCATGACTGAAATGTTTAGCTGACACAAAATGGTTCGACACGAGTGTTAATTTTCTATTTTGCGAAATGAATACTGCCACTTGTTATTTTTCATTTCTACTTTTGAAATAAATGTAATTTCTACTTATATTATACAAATGGAGAACAACACAATTACACAAAGTTTTTCACATTTTGTATAATTATCTTCTCACATATTGTAATTACTAAAATGTTTATGCGTGTTTTTGATTGTTTTAATAGTGTACCTAACAAATGATCTATTCACAGTCTGGAAAACTTACCATACCGAAAGACGACTATATTTTAAAGAACTATTATCTCGAAATTAATATAAGGGTCAGTATTCTGTACTTGGAAGCACTTTTCATTTCACCATAAAACATAGAATTTTTATGACAATAGTTTTTTTTTATTTTGGTACTCACACACAAGTGCTTTTCACACTGTGAAGACTTTATTAGACAAGTCTAACATTTTTCCGCCCGAAAAACTTATTACTAGGCTCTTTAGTATTAATACTTATTAATGAAGGCCTCATTATTTTCCTTGCAATAAGAATCAAAATAGGAGTTGTTACAGTTTGTTACTTGAGTTATTAATTCACAATTCTAATTTGTTACTGAAATTAAGATTTTCTTTAGTAGTCTTTCGGCTACGAATCGTTGGTCCTAAAAACTTACTAAACAAATACCGAAGAATAAATGTTCAGTATATTACTACTATAAGTGCTAGAACGGTTACATATCTGCGAAAGCAATTTCGTTGCGCTTCAACCTAAATTAAATTATTTTAGAATGTGTTCTCAAAGAATTCCATTATTTCGAATCGAAATGTAAAATAACAAATAAAAATAACTTATTATTACACTTTTACGTATAACTCAGTACATACTTTCATTATTTTATATAAAAGTAATATCCCACATTAACTAAGGTTATACAGCATTAGTTCGCCAAATAGTAATGTACATTTGATTTAGTGTGGATGCTTTTAGAGTTGTAGTTTTTCGTAGAAAATATTTGTATTGTCACAGACCGTTCAGCCCCCTTCCTAAACTCGACTGATCGTATTTCTTATCACTCACGAGTTAAGTTTTTATGATCTTGCAGGTATCTGTGAGTGACACAATCACGTCGCAACATGGAGATTAAATAGTACATTACAGATAGTAACACAGATATTAATGTCCTATTTAGTACTAGTGCTAAAATGCGGCTGACAGCTCTCATAAGGTTGAGAAATGAATGCATAACTGTTGTACACCATGCGTTGTTATTAATGATAATATCTGCAAATAAATGATTTCTCTAGCAGAATCAATTTCAAAAAAAGGAGTGAAATTTAATCATACAAGAGCATCATTCGAATTATTGGCAAACACATGTCAGTTTGAATACAACTCATCAGTATGTCTATCACTGATATACTATTTCTACTTGTAACAAAAACTGACGGCGATGCTATACACGTATTCCATCGACCCTACTACTGTTTTTAATATCTGTTTTTGTAAGAAATTATAGAGGAAAGCAATAATACTGCATCAGCATCGGGATTTATGAATATTAATATATATTTATATACACGCGTACTCGAAAAATATTCAAATTCACCGTTTTCAAAATAAAGTTCTATATAAAAAAATATCATGTATATTTTCGAGTTGTTTATGCTTGCAGATTTCTTTCTTTATCGATTGTACTACGAATAACTCCGCACAATGTGCATGCATACCCGGGTTGTATGTACAGTAGACTGTAACTATATTGCCATGTTCGGGGCTGTAGGGGAGTAAAATGACAATGAGTTCAGAGTCCCCTCCATGCTGAGTTCTGTCGTTATGGCCTCGACCTCAGCGCCTGCACGAATGCTGGATCGTGCTGATGCGCCGGCGTACGCCACATGGTAGGAGAGCGAATTTGTTTGCGCGAAAGTACATGTGAACGGGAAGTGCCTCATGTGGCAATGTGTTCAGTGGTAATATAGTTACAATCTACTATATATACATAGTTTTCATAACCTGTTTATTTCGTCACGTGTCTATCTTTAAAATCAAGAGAGTTTATGATTTTTTGAGGAAGATAATCGTTATCATTAATCAAATGTTTGTTAGATTGTACCATATGAAATTGTCGCTTCTATAGATTAAAACGGAAACACTGAAACTACAGGGTGGAGCAATAACTATTTCCACTTTGAATATTGCCTTTATTTGCAATAATATGAAAAATATACAAAATTTACACGGTATAGAGGGGGGCATATCGTGACACAAAAATTTTCTGCGTGGGTGAAGGCATAGAGGAGATTTCAAGGTCATCTCTATTTTTTCTTCAGCGAGCTATCATTGAAGGTCATGCAAGGTCAAATGTGGTAGTAAAATAAACTTTCTTAGATTACTGTCGAACGATATGCACACTTTATACCAGGCCTGTCCAACATGTGGCCCGTGGGTCAAAACCGAATCGCGCCCCTATCGGCTTGTTCTTTCAGCCGAGGGGAATGACCCCCCTCCATATCCACAAGAAGCCCGACGAGATACAAAGCGTCTGCCAATGCTCTGACTGTTCCTACTTCCGACGCTCCCGAAATCCCTACCCGCACGTACCTCTTGCCGCGCGATCGCAACGCAGTGCAGGCGACTAGTGGGGAATCGATTGAGTGATGGTGGGACTGCGTCGTCTGGCGATGTGACCCGCGGACCCACATGTTGGGCAGGCCTGCTTTATAGGAAGTAGATCGGGGACTTTATTCGAAAATATACCACTAAACGTTCGCCAAATGATGTGTTTACAGCACGACGGGTGTCCAGTACATTATGCTCGGAGAGAAAGAGATGCACTGAACGAACTTTACCCAAATAAATGGATAGTACGTGGAGGATTACTTTCTTGACCACCTCGTTTTCCTGATTTAACCCCATTAGATTTTTTTCTCTGGGGAGCATTGAAAAATGCTGTTTACCAAGAAGTACCCACTACACCAGAAAATATGAAACAACGGATAATTGCAGCATGTGCTAGAATAAGTTCAGAAACGACCAGACATGCACGTAATGCAGCGATACGAAGATTGCAACTTTGCATTGACGCAAACGGTTACCATTTCGAGCACTCCTGTAATGTAAGAAAGTTTATTTTACTACCACATTTGACCTTGCATGACCTTCAATGATAACTCGCTGAAGTCGTCTCAACATCGGCTATCTCATCGCGTTAAAAAAAATATAGCATTCCATTAAAAAGCTTAGAGATGACCTGGAAATCTCCTCTATGCCTTCACCCACGGAAAAAATGTTGTATATAACATTTTTTCATATTATTACAAATAACGGCAATATTCAAAGTGGACATAGTTATTGCCCCATCCTATACAGGGTGTCCCAAAAATGTCCTCTGACCCGGAAATGGGGCACTCGGGGGTGAATTTTCTTAATTTAACGCAAGCTATGGCTTATTTCCGGCGATAATTCTGCAAGTTTCTGTACCTAACTTTTTCTTCGGGCTTTTTGAAGAAACTTATTCATTACCAGTAACATTGTTGACCGTTATTAAACTACGAATTTTTATACCAATACCGAATTACGATCACTTCTCGTTCATTCTCTGTTACATTACCGTTTTGTTCACACGTTATTTGAAAAGGAAATTTACATATTCGTAAAAAGGAATTTACAAAAAAGTAAATATGCATTCGTTTTTTTATGTTACACATAATTTGCCTACATTTACGTTTCATTCATTAATCTCCTTAAATAAGAAACGGCAGATGATAAAAAGGATGATTGTATTTGTTACGTCTTTTTTATTTGCTATTATACGCAGTTTCCTGCGATGCATGCTGACCTATTTGTTTGGAACTTCGTAGTACAAGCGTAGCGCGTAGCCACCGCTAGCGCGGGAACTCGGCTGGCAAACTCGCGCTCTGATTGGTCGCAGTTTTTCGTTAATATCTCGGTAACGAATATTTCACCAAAGAATTAGTTTAATAGAAAGACGGGGAACGTACCATTCATTACACTTGAACGAGTTTGGAGTAAATTATGCGATGCTTTAAAATACAATAAAATACAATAAAAAGATAATCCAAGACATAAAATTATACACGAAGATGATGTTGTTGCATTTATACTTGTTAAAGAAAATAATGGTTAACATAAGTTGAAGAAACAATCGTAAGTTGCCGTTCAAATATTTACTTCTGTTATTCTACCGTCTTCCATGCAATAAACATCCATCTTTTAAAATTACTTTCTTTTGTCCCTTTTCCGATAATTTGTCTTTCGTTCAGAGCAGATAATCGGTGGACTACTGGATTATTTTTTACATTTCATACTGATTCATCATTTGTGAAGGTGTCGATCACCGCTGATCGACATGACACCACACCCCCTGTTGTCACAAAGGGTCAAATTGACCCAGAATTTGATTTTGAACTAAAATATCTTTGAGGCATCTTTGAAAATGGTATTACTGATACTATTAAGTAGTAATTTCAGTTATCCTAAAACAAGTTTTTTCAGAGGTTTGTTCCCAGAATTTATTATATTAAGAATGTTTAATTTTGTAGAAATGGTGAGCATTTGAAGCAAAAAATCAATTTTGGCCAAAAAATGTTATACAAAAATATCTCTAAAGAAGAACATTTTTAAAGTATCGAAACAATCCTACGTGCTTCCCCAGCAAATTTTTGTAAAAAATGAAAGACTTATTTTTTGTTCTAGTTCAAACCTATGGTCTGTTTTTCGAAAGATGATGCCTGGGAGGTTGGCCTGCCTCGGCGCGTGGCCTGGACGGGATCCAACGCGAGCTACGTATTTCGTGCGACATTGTGACGGTCTCAATGCCACTGTGTGTCTCTTTTCATCCTCCAGCACTTCGGCACGAAAGCCTCTCGCTCAGACGCTCGGTAAACCAACTTCCTTCTTTACCCTGCGATTTCCACGTGTAGCATTTAATAACCTACGTATTAATTTAATCCCCTTTTAATATGTTGCTCAATATTTGGGTACAATACATTCTTTCAAAAGAAATAAACTTTTTCTTGTTCATGTATTTTAACTTTTGACGTGTGAAAACGTTCAGCGTCTCATCAACATTCTCCGCCATTTTCAGACAATGGATGATTGACGGCCACGTGTCGAACGCAGTCCCTACTCTTTGAGATTGTAGGTAGGTCCTTCTCGAGAGGTTTGTAATACGTGTGATGGAGACAGACGACCGTAGGCGAGGACTCACGGCGACGGTCGCACGTCATTGGCCAAGACGCGAAGAGTGAGAAAGACACAAGTGCCGTAGGTGTCTCGTGATCGCGGCAAACTGCGAAAACTCGGGCCTACCTCCCAGGCATCATCTTTCGAAAAACAGACCATAGAAACCGTGATTAGCGCCACCAGGGAAACAATCGGTCAAAAAGGTGTTTGACAGATGCCGCACCATCACCACCATTTTGTATGAAAAAAAAAACATTTTTTTGTATATTTGAACATATGTACACATATTACAAACTTTGTAACTGATTTCCAGTTTACTTTATTGTACTCTGAGAAAAAATTCACAATGTTACCTATGATTTTCCAGCGATCAGGTTGAGCAAACCTCTTAATCAAGTTTTACACTAATATAAATGATAATTGTTAATTCTGACTCTAACACAAATTCAGTATCTAAATTACGTCATATGTATAGAATGAACAAATACTTCTGTGAGTAGGTGTATATAATAAATATTAATAGATGTCGTAATATGTAAACTAACAGAAGTTACATAGTAACAAGCTATTGGGGTCTATCACAGTGTCCAGGTCGTAAATGCGATGAAAAATATTGATTAATATTTCTTGAGTAGGCGATATTAAGTAGGTAGGGGAAAGGTGTCTAAAACGATCCCTCGGGGTAAAATGATTGCTGGTTGCCCTGTGGTTATTATGTAGTGGTGGTATATCGTAATGTCGTTCAACAATAGTTCTCCCTGCACGTCACTGGTCGTTGCTCGAAATGCCGTGTGAATATCAGTGCTCTGTGTGTTGTCTACAAGAACAATGTAAAATGACTGCAGTTTATCTAAGATAAGGTCTTTTTCAATGTTGTGTAACTTTTGCCATAAACGGTTTAATGTGACAGCTGCTTCTTGTGCGGATTTAAACACAATTCAATAATAAGTTAATTAATGTTTCGTTCCTGCATGTAATAAGTTGATGTTATATTCAACCACTGAATGTGAGTTTGGTGTTTGGGGTCATATGATCCCTCTCTAGTAGGACAAAATGATCCCAGGAATCATTTTACCCATATGCTATATTATTGTTTTTTGTTTTAGTTACAACCAGAGTTGGGTAGAATTTTATTCGAATAATACACAGTGAAAAGTAGCAGTATTTAAGGGTGTCGTTCTGAGCTTTAAATAGTTAATGAGATTAAACAATTGTTCGACAGATGTCGATTTATTCATAAAGAAGCATTATTTTATTATAAAAATTGAAATTTCCTCGTTTAAACAATTAGAAATGACGAAATACTTTTTTTTATCTTTTATGTGTTATTCGAAACTTTTTATCTAGATAACGAGTTTGCCCATCTCTGGTTACAACAATGCCTTGTCAGTATGAAAGAAAAACAACGCGTCAAAGCTGTTTTTATTTAAATAAAATGTAATAACTGAAATGCTTTTTAATGTTCGTCGTATTTACTATCAATAGTGATTCTCGGGGATCATTTTATACACATACATTACAAAATGATCCTCAAGTATGCCTTCAAAGAAATGTGAATAAAAAATATAATTCATCAGGTAGCTAAATTTTATTTAAGCCAATGATAAGATAGATAGACTAAATTACAAAAACTACTCTATTTTTATTTAAATAATGAGCATTTGTATTTTTTATATAAATTACGCCTTAAAGGGATCGTTTTAGACACCTTTCCCTTACACCTTTTTCAGAGCCCGATTTTTGCGTGTCTTGTATTTGTTGAGTGCCAATTAAAAATTTGTAGGGTTCAACGGTTTTAATCAGTTGTTATTCAATCAACAGCGATTTAATTTTGCTAGGCTTCGTCCCATTCTTTCCCAATCCTGCTGGAAAGTACAGTAAAAAAGATTCGGTTCCTTCATTACAAAATAAAAACAAAAATTTTACAAATACAATACATGAATAAACAAATGGGTTCTTAATATGAGACCCAGTTTGTTTGTTCCTGAAATTTATCGTATTTTTTCTATACTTTTTCACAAATTAGGCATACAAAATCTATTTTTTCAGCGCCGTAGTCTGCGTGGGAACATCGATAATACTTAATACACTTCACCTGTTGTTCACTATATATGTACATCTGAAGAATAAGGAATAAGACGTATCATAATAACTTCCAAGGTCTCATATTCGGAAACAATAACATAATAATTATTAAATTGCTTTGAGATTAAGTCTGCATCATTTAATGACATACAACTAGCAAACCTTGAATTCCGCATACTATTTTGGAAGTATTTGTAATTTAATTGAACCATTTCAAAAACATTCTGCCATGAATCTCACAAATATGTGCTTGCTCAAGACGCTTAAGGGGGGAGACTCCGTGGCCCGTGTGCTGTGTCCGTGCGCTCACACAATCAACGGGAACCGTGTATGTATACGCGATACACGAGAGAGACATTCGATTTCGTAGAGTCCAACTTCTGCCTCGACAATTGCACAAATGCACTTTTCACTGGTATAGAACTCACGGGTAGACTTCCCTACAGGGTGGTCTGGTCCGTATAAACACCAATAAACACATTTTAATTGAAAGAATTAGAATTTTAGAAATTGTGCGTTTGTGACAGACGCCGATGAAGCACACAAGATGGCTGCTCAAGTCACATTTTGTCAAATATCACACGATTTAGTTGTTTTCTCGTCAAATGCTGACCAGACCACCCTGTACACCACTGTCACACTATCGTAGAAATCCGATTTTTGTTAATTTATCACTTGTGGAAGGCGTAAGTTGGATTCTACGATTTGACGCGTCCAGGCTCAGGAATATACAGTGGTATAGTTCAAGGATTCTCCACTAGCGGCGCTTATGGTATTTGTCAGTCACTTTGGCCATGTTACCATCGAGCATCGATAAAACAGAGGGAAGTCGGTATATGTAACCTCGCAACACGTGCTGGATCGTATCAATTGTTTTGTTACGCTGTTGCCATTCGACAATTCTGCCCATCAGGAGAACGATGGAATACCTACGGCTCGTGGCGAGATTTCGACTCTCGCCGAACATAGGAACAGAATGGTGCGACTGAAAGAGATTCAAGAATGAAGCAATACTTACGTACTAATGTGTGCAACGATAAACCTTTTCTATTCGTACTTGCAATGATGCTAATTTTTTTTATTACATACGAAATACTTGAAATGGCATTCCCGAGAAACAATAGTTATTTATCATTTATTGACCTAATTAATGCAGATGTTATATACTTACACATATATTTCATAAAAAGATGCAAAAAGAATACAATTAATCGCAAACGCTCCCTCAATCTTTTCATTTGTCGACCAGCGGAAATAGATTTTGAACTAACAACGATTTTTCGACTTTCTTGTATATATGTGCACAGGGATAAGGAAAGAAGGACTTGAAGGATTTGAAAAAAAGTACGATCTTCATATTATCAAAAATGTTTTATTTTAATGAAAATAATTATTGACATATATGAGGCGGCTGCCGGCCGCCGCGCCGTCCACCGCGACGGTCGCTATACATGATTCTTTTTATCATTTTTTTTATTTGAAACAGTAAAATAAAAATTAGATCTTATAATTATATTCGTACATTTATATCGGTAGTGGGCAACTGTTTGCTCACGATCATCGAAAGGAGAAATTCCAGCCGCGCGATACTCGTGAACGATCAGTTGCCCACCTCTGATACCAGAGATGGGTAAATTTTTATTTAAATAAAAATTTCAAATAACGAATAAAAGATAAACAAATTATTTGTCATGCGTCGAATAAAGATAATTCTGGTAATCTTTATAAGACGCATGACAAATAATTTTTTTATTTGATGAGAATTTATTTGACGAACACATTTTATAAAAGTACATTATAAAAGTTCACGGTTTCATTCAATCCCTGCTTTCTTCATGGGGCGATAAAACATTGTAACGCGCGTGCTAGCCTTCGACTCCCCAGCAGTGACGCCAGAATCGTGAGACGCTTTATCCCCACCACTCCCTCACTCCGACCTACCATCGTCTCCCACTATGGCCTTCCACTTTACGTCCGCCGTGTGGGCACACACAAGCATATCAATCTAATAGATTTTTGTACGAATGTTCAGAGTAGTAATGAGTAGGGTAGTAAGGATAACATTTAATTGTAAAAATAATTTATGTGTATACAACGTAATATGTCTGTATATAATAAAAAATTTAGATATTGAAGTGGAAAACATTTATTTTTTTCTTTTTAAATGCTTCCCGAATTAATATTTTTTAACTTTTTTATTTTGTTTAGAGGTTACAAAGTGAAATTATAAAATAATTAAAAATAAAAAGTAAAACCGCCGCATTGGGATCCAAATAGGGTCTCTTGACTGCTCACGCGCTGAGGTTGTGGGGCATCGCGTCGAGAACGTGAATTTTCGCCGCAGTGGTATTCGAAAAGGATTTCCAAGGCAGCAGTGATGTCAGAACGTGGTTCGGTTTACCCCCACTCTTTTCTAAATATAGCTCACCGTCTCTCGAACGGCCAGCGCACACGGCAGGGTTGGGATATGCTTGTGTGGGCCAGCACGGTGGACGTAAAGTGGGGGTACCCGGGACGTCATAGGGAGAGACGATGATACGTCGGAGTGGGAGAGTGGTGGGGGTAAACAGTACCACGTTTCTGGCATCACTGACAATGAGGCTGGCACACGCGTTACAATGTTGTATCGCCTCATGAAGAAAGCAGGGATTGAATGAAACCGTGAACTTTTATAATGTACTTTGTCAAATAAATTCTCATCAAATAAAAAAATTATTTGTCATGCGTCTTATAAAGATTACCGGAATTATCTTTATTCGGCGCATAATAACTAATTTGTTTATCTTTTATTCGTTATTTGAAATTTTTATTTAAATAAAAATTTACCCATCTTTGGTATCAGAGGTGGGCAACTGATCGTTCACGAGTACCGCGCGGCTGGAATTTCTCCTTTCGATGATCGTGAGCAAACAGTTGCCCACTATCGATATAAATGTACGAATATAATTATAAGATCTAATTTTTATTTTACCGTTTCAGTTAAAAAAAATGATAAAAAAAATCATGTGTGGCGACCGTCGCGGTGGACGGCGCGGTAGCCGGCGCGGCGGCCGGCGGAGTGGTGGGGGCAGCCGCCTTATATATGTCAATAATTATTTTCATTTAAATAAAACATTTTTGATAATATGAAGATCGTACTTTTTTTCAAATCCTTCAAGTCCTTCTTTCCTTATCCCTGTGCACATATATACAAGAAAGTCGAAAAATCGTTGTTAGTTCAAAATCTATTTCCGCTGGTCGACAAATGAAAAGATTGAGGGAGCGTTTGCGATTAATTGTATTCTTTTTGCATCTTTTTATGAAATATATGTGTAAGTATATAACATCTGCATTAATTAGGTCAATAAATGATAAATAACTATTGTTTCTCGGGAATGCCATTTCAAGTATTTCGTATGTAATAAAAAAAATTAGCATCATTGCAAGTACAAATAGAAAAGGTTTATCGTTGCACACATTAGTACGTAAGTATTGCTTCATTCTTGAATCTCTTTCAGTCGCACCATTCTGTTCCTATGTTCGGCGAGAGTCGAAATCTCGCCACGAGCCGTAGGTATTCCATCGTTCTCCTGATGGGCAGAATTGTCAAAAATCGATACTGTCAGGTAACACTGTCTTCGCGTAGTAAATACACAGACCCAACTTGATGGTAATGGGGAACAAAATTTATTTGTCGGTATTGCCGTTAGATGTCATATTATTAAGCTGTTCCAATTATCGATTATGTGTTTTCGTTAGTGTCCGATTGATTATATCAGCGCTTCGATCGATTCGGAGTTGCCCCCAAAGGAGTCTCCCCCCTTAATATGATTTCAATGCTATTATGCGGATAAACGACCAACACACGGCTAGTTACGAAACAAAACAGCATCACTACGACATTCACGAGTTCTGTAACGCAGATAAGCTGAGGTCTCATATGAGGCAGCTTTATCCCATATATTGCTAGTAAGTTTATTAGTTCATTGTTATATGAACGAGAAAAATCGATCTTCAAACACTCAAATAAAGTGGCATTTCTCACAATCAGTATAATTAGCAGTACGGAGTATTAGTATAGGCAGATCACATGCAATAATCCATGCATTGGTATATCAAAGGAAACTGCGCGTTTGCAAGTATTTAATCTTAATAATGAAACGACAAAAACGTGAAGGAGAACTTTTGCGCACCCCCACAGGGTTTCTACGAGTTTCATGCGGTTGGTCTTATAATACTCATCGAGAGAAGTAAAGAGTATCTAATAAACATAGGATCTAAAATCAACCTTTCAAAGAAAAATACAAAAATTTGTTGTCACATTTCTTACAAATATTCGATATCTTTTCCGTCCATTTCAATACAAAACTCAATCTGCGGATCATAGAACGACGTACATTTTAAAAAATTTTTTTTTAATAATAGGCTCTCAACCGTGTACATATTGGATAAATCACGTGCACTCAAGAAATTAATTGGAATTCGTGGAATTCGAAAAAATTGAGGAATTGATTGAAAATAGAAACTGTATGACTTATTGTTAGTAATGTAAGATGAAAAAATATTTTCAAAGTTGTGTACAAAAGTATGCAAAAGAAATTTAGCGACTGCGGTTAAATGTTATTTTATTGGCCGGGATAATTCAACTTTTGTAGAGAAATAGCAAATAATTGAAGATAATTTAGGGTACCGCAATGTGCAAAAGATTATAAATTAATAAAAATTTTTGATTACAAAACGGTCATTACTTATACATTTGCCTAATAGTGTATAGTTATTATTATAATACTTGATCAACAATATCTTTCGTTATAATGAATCGAGTGACGGGACTTCGCCGTAAGGAAGCCAAATGGCGTAACGCGTGTAAATTTCGTAGCGTACCTAGCTTTCATCTCCTGTGGTAATTTTCCTAAGAAAGTACTGCCGGTGCTGGTGGAGCAACAAACTTTGACAAATGCTGACACGAGTGGGACGGTCATGATTGGTCAACGCGTGAGGCGTCCATCGCGACATCACTTTGCGGTAGCCCATCGAATTAAGATGGCGGTCGATGGTCGTACGGGGTTGCCGAAGAGCATTTTCCAAATCGCGTGTGGAATCCACGTGCAGTTTGAATTCGCCGCGTAAAGCGTCTTCGTCGAAGGTAGTTGGCCGGCCAGAACGAGGTCGGTTTTCACACCTATTATCGCCCTTATCGAGGCACTTGTACCAGAAGCGTACAGTCCTATCGCTACTAGTACCCGGCCCGAATGAAGCGTTGAGCTTCTTAGCCTTCTCCGTTAAAGAGGTGTTAAGCCGATGCTCATACAACATAATAGCTTGCAGTTGTTGTTGCTCCATTTTCGTTCTCTATTCACCACCCTATTACGCCCGTGCCAATTTATACCCATTACGCGGAAGTTTCCCGCACACACTCGCACATTCTGGAAATTTCTCAGGCCTGTTTCGATTTAGAGATGAAAATTTTCGAAAAACAACGAACCCGGCAAGGACTTATGGGACAGCCCAATACAACTGAATCTTAGACAGAACATGACATCGCACAAGCGCAATCTTGTTTTCACTAGTACCCCTTCATCTCATAAAAGTGCTCTGAAACCAGTATTAAGGGGGGAGACTCCTTTGGGGCCAACTCCGAATCGATCGAATCGCGGATGTAAACAAGCGGACGCCAGCGGAAACACAAAATCGATATTTGGGACAGCTTGATAATACGACATCTAGCGGCAGTACCCACAAATAAATTTTGTTCCGCGTTACCATCAAGCTGGGATTGTGTATTTCCTACGCGAAGACAGTGTTGCCGGACAGTATCGTTTTTCTGACGCTGTTGCCTCATGTCCCGCATGCAATTCTACCCGTGAGGAGAACCAAGGAACAGCTACGGCCTACGACTCGTGGCGAGATTTCGATTCTCGCCGAACGTCCAAGGCCAGCGACCGAGCCATCGACATACAATGTAAACAGACGTAGATGAGATAAGGAATGACGCACGAATGAAAATTTACACTTTTACAATTTGCAACATATTTTAATGAAAATGTCATGAATGAATTGAAGAAATTCTCCCGGTTAAAATGCGTCCAAATTCGAGTGTAATTGGACAATTGTTACTCATACGTAATGTTGCGGATGGAAATGATATATTATTGAAAATAATCCGAATGATGTCGTATTTGGACTCATTTCCACCGACAGAATCTCCTCAGTTCATTCGTGACACTTTAATGAATGTATACTGAAAACTATAAAAGATTAAATTTGCATTCATGCGTTTCATTCCTTATCTGTTTACATTGTATTTCGATCGTCAGTCGCTGGACTCTCGCCCGGCGCTCAACAGCCCATTTATTCCTGCTGGCCAAAGTTAGTCGAAGGAACAGTCAAGCGACAATGTTCTTTAGCTAACGATGAGCTGAGGCAGACAAAAAAGTTTAAAAAGCCGCAAATCGATGTGATTCATATTGCACTATCCAAAATTCTATGCTGCTTATTTATTCACGGTATATTACAGTCTAGTCTGTATATACGAACTAAAATATGATTTGCAATATGAAACTGCCCGCGCGAGAGCGGGTACGTCAGCTAGTTATCCATAAAATGATTTGAATGTTTATGAGAAGTTAAAGATTAGTCTAGATAATTAAGTTTTAATGATTTAATTGTAATTAGTTGTTTCACAATGTACAGGGAAATGTTTGACAAAACACGCACAAAAATAGTAACAGACACTTTTTTCAACTTTTTTATCTTAGCCTATAATGAACATTCGAAATATGCCTCTTGTAGACTTATATATCTAAGAAAAAGAAAAGTGAAGCTGCGATGTTACAGTTTCCTTATTGCCATGACTAAGTATATCATTACTATCTATGTATATATATCAATAATACTGCTTAATAACAATAGTGAAATCGAAAGCTGGTTTTATGACCATTCTAGTCGACGTTCAACGAAACAGTATTCCTGTCTCTTGGTTTTCGATCGACACCCGATGGTGACTTTCAGAGTGACCTAGGTCAGGCCACCATTATCGGGCCCAGTCATAACAAAATTCGTCGGTCAAAGCAAAGAAGCTACGAGCACCGAAGTAGTAAAAAATCTTCAGGTTTATAAGTCGAAAGTACGAGTTTTTTAGTTTTGTAACTTATTTGTAACTCTAACTTGTAAGTCTAACCACTTTTAATAGTTTGTAACTTATACCCTGCAATTTTCAGCGTGTATGTATCTTAATTAAGTGTATAAGAGGTATTTGTTAAATTTTCGCTATAGGATCAGAAAAAAAATGAAAAAAGAACTTCTTAATATTTTTACTATTTTCATCGCTATTCCAACAATTGTAATGTTTTCGAAATAACGAAAACATGTCATCTAATAAGTTAATCCTTCTAGCTTCTCAAAAAAACTCAAGTCGTTTGGTCCAATTTTTAAAACAAAATACGTACTGGAACAGGTGCAGACGCAGCGAAGATGATACGCTAAGTACGCATGCGACAGCAATCAGTTGTTAGTACAAAATCTATCTCCGCTGGGCGACGAATGAAAGATTGACAGAGCGTATGCGATTAATTGTGTTCCTTTTGTGTCTCTTTTATGAAATATTTGTGTAAGTATATAACACCTGCGTCAATTATGTCAATAAAAAATAAATAAATATCATTTCCAACAAGAGATTTGTATAGTATTCCATGTTTTTCGTATGTGGAATACCCGGAATATATATTGTGCCATTTTTACAATTTGTTTCTCGAGAATATCATGTCAAGTATCTCGTATGTAATTTCATTAATTAAAAAAATAAGCATCATTGCAAGTACGAATAAGAAGGTTCATCCTTGCACACATTAGTACGTATTGTTTAATTCTCGGATTTCTTTCCCTCGCGTCGTTATTTTCCTACGTTCCGCGAGAATCGAAACCTCGCCACGAGCCGTAGGCCGTAGCTGTTCCATCGTTCTCCTGACGGGCAGAATTGTCGAATGGCAACAGCGTAACAAAACAATCGATACGATCCACCACGTGTTGCGAGGTTACATTTACCGACTCCCTCTGTTTTATCGATGCTCGTGGTAACGCAGGCTAAAGTGACTGACAAATACCATAAACGCCTCTAGCGGAGAATCCTTGAACTATACCACTGTTTATTTCTGCGTCTGGACGCATCAAATCGTAGGAACCAACTTGTGCCTTCCAGAAGTGATAAAGTGACTCAAATCGAATTTCCACGATAGTGTGATAGTAGTGTACAGGGTGGTCTGGTCTGCGTTTGACGAGAAAACCATTAAATCGTGAGATATTTGACAAAATGTGAATTGTGCAGCCATCTTGTGTGTTTTCATCGGCGTCTGTCACAATCGCACAATTTCTAAAATTCTAATTCTTTCAATTAAAATGTGTTTATTGGTGTTTATACGGACCAGACCACCCTGTAGGGAAGTCTACCCGTGAGTTCTATACCAGTGAAAAGTGCATTTGTGCAATTGTCGAGGCTCAAGTTGGTTCCTACGAAGTCGAACGTCTCTCTTGCACATCGCATATACATACACGGTTCCCGTTGATTGTGTGAGTGCATGGACTCCCCCCTTAATTCTAAGCAGGGGAAGATGACGTCATGTTTCCAATGCATGGGGCGCGTATACTCTCGCTACATTCGCCACGGTTTGTTGTAATAAGCCAGTCCGTACTTATCCTTGTATATTAAATATACGGATGATTTAACCGAATTCATTTTGCACTATTATTTCGTGAGTATCGAAACCCCCACAATTCTGTGGCAGCACTAGTAGCCTTAGAATATGTATAGTGCCCTCTAGTTCCATTTTCTTTTGTTGTGTACAAAACCGTGTAAACAATGGAAATGATAGGAAAACCAAATTATGAGCATCCTTTTCCTGAAATTTTCTGAGATCACTCTCTTCTATCCTGGACATCGTCGAGTGCACATCGTGTGAATTCTTTTGAAGTTTGGAATTAAGAGTCGGAATTTGGAGTTTTAACCTCATTGTGACAAGTATTCAATAAGTTCATTTTGTTTAAAGGCCAGTAGGTTTAAAATGTATCACCAATATTTAGGTTTAAATTAACATGTTATAATAAAATTTGTCATATTTCATTATAAAACTGTCGAATATTTATCCGAATACTTTTATGGAAATACTTCCACGGTGGCTAGTGATATGCTGTCACAAAATTTGTCAAATCGCATTCTTAAGTGCAGAAAAGTGAAAGATAATCTACTTATTTCTATTTCGAAATAGTAATGTTTTATTTATTTACAAATCTTATCAAATAATAATATTGCTAAATTTATTGACTTTATTGCGTAGTTGCAAAATTAAATACCAAACAAAAAAAATATTTTTCGTATCTATAGATTCTAACTTTTAACCATTTAATTTTGACATCTCGGTGACATGCATTTATATACCATTAATATTTCAGTATGTTGATTTATAAATAAAACATTTTGTTTTTCTGTTTTACTGAAAATTTTCTATCGTACATTTATAAAGAAACTAAAGGGCCCAATCTTAAAATTTCGCGCATTTATACTCCAACCAATCACCAATGCGGCACCAGTGCACTACGTGACCGTGCTCCCCGCACCGCGAAAGTAGCTTCACTCCCCTCGCCTAAAGTAGACGTTTATGCTCCATCCCGTTATTCCTATGTCCATGGTAAGCATACGTTTATGTTGGAGCTGCAATAATTGATCAGTGCGGTGATAAGAGCAGAGCGTAGAAATACAATCTATTGTTTTATAATGGAATTGTTTAGATTAGACCAGCAAGCAGAGGTACGCTTACTATGTAGATGAACGATAAAAATAAAGAGAAACAAATATGTATTACTTTTTTCTCGCTGTTATCGCTGTTCTCCTCGTTGGTACATAACCAAACTGACGATAAATATTGCAAAATTAATAAGCGAAGTGGTCATTAGATCCCCGTTATCAGATTAAAGAAATACAAATCACCATAACAGATTTGTTTTGGACAAATTATGGGATGAAGTAGTCCACATGGTTCTAATTGGACCACTTTTTTTAAATCATGATATCTTTGATGAAATATAATCAAAGGTCTCTATTTTCATTCGCATATGTCTAAAAAAATGTTGAAGATATTTTCTTAGGTCGTTATATAAATGGTGAAACTCTCCACGTTCACATCTTTTTAGCATTAATGGGATGCACACAATATTTACGATTGCCGCGTAGACTGACTTTTTTCAATGTACCATTTTGCAGAACTTGTAGATAATAATAATTTTACTTCAAAATCACTCATGTTTACATGGTTTATCTTTGTGAAACCTTAAAGTACTGAAATTGTAGTATTATCACAGCTTCACTATAAACGAACCAAAGAAAGGTATTTTTGAGCAGCTTTTATCGCCGTTTCAATCGACGCTTTTACAGTTTCTATCACAGCTCCAATATAAACGTACCCTAAGAAAAATTTCTTTTTTTTTCTCTTTCACGTCGCACCAATTACTATTATACATGGTGGACCACGAAACGTGATCAGTTTAGATTATTCTACTACTAGCTAATTGTTCGAAATTTTTTTGCTAGTATAACATGATTCAAGAAAGCTCTAAGGTGATTGTACCAAATTTTTTGTCAGCCCTTTTATTTCCAGAGTTCTCTAGGTCACCGTCAGTTCTTCTTATAGATAAACGTACAATTTTGTTACGCGCATCTTTTAGCGGATACTGAGACGAATTCGACAAGCATTATAACAAATAATGTTTATTTCTGAACCAAAGAAACATTAAGGAACCATCATTTATCTTAATTAAAACGATGTTCAAACTGGTGCTCATGAGCTGAAATATACTCGCGCAAACGGTTAAACAACAGCTTACTTCTATTTATGACGTCTGCACCAATGACAAAAAAATTTTCGATCGAACAGTTAGCAATAGAATAATCTAAGCTGAACATGTTTCGTGGTCCACTCTGTATATATATATATTCAGTTTGTATTAGGATGTTTCAAGATATTTAGATTTTATAGGTAGCATTGCACATAATTCTTATTGAAGACAGTAAATACATAGACAGACGTGTACCACTGAACCAACATGTCCACCGTATGCCATTAGATGTTTACACAGTTGATTCACAAACTGTACTAAAGAGTACATCTGCATTTACCGTACTTAGCAAAGTTACTTAGCGCACTCTAATTTTACCATCCCGAAATACGTGAAACACATTGGAACAAAGAAAACACACCATGTATGTACATATTCTTATATGTTATATTGAAAATATATATTTTCAAAGCTTTTCTTAGTTTACAAACTTAAAATTCCTATGACAATGTATATATCGTTACATGCACTGCATTAACTCTTTACAGTCGTCGAAAGTGAAATGATGTTTTTGTTTATAAGTAGACCTCCGTGTGATTAATAAAACTCTTTTGATTAATAAAGCCAGATTCACACTAGCGGTCACAGTACGGTCAGATCACGTCAAATCAGGCAGTGGTCTTTGTTAATCACACGTCATCTAATAAGAGAGATATAGTCTAAATTCAGATTGATCGTGATCGGACCGTACCTCTGACCGTTAGTGTGAATCTGGCTTAAATATATTTATAAAAGATTGACAGTAAAAGTAACAGCAACACAATGGTTATTTGTCCCCAAGAGGTAGACATCGCTGGATAACTACTGTATAATGAGATAATAATTTAACTGATTTTTATGCAAAACGACATTTTATAAAGTAATTCAGAAAAACAAGAGCAAATGTAGGAATTTCTTTCTCTTCTGAAGTATCTTATTAGGTTAAGAAAAAATAGAAAACTCGTTGCTTCTGATGAAAATTGTGTCTTTTACTGTATTTGACTGGGCCTTGTAAGCTATAAATGCATAAATTACACAGTCTACACGTAATACTGAATGCAGTATTGGTAGTTTAATGATATCCAATAACAAAAACAAAACAATGTTTGTTTCCAAGAAGCAAAGATCTTTTAAAAGATTTTTGTTAAATATACCAACATCGCAGAGCATTTGTAAATCTTTCTATCTTCAAATGAGTAGCTTATGACTTTAGCAAAAAAGCATTAAAGTAACATGTAATAAATTTCAAAAATTATATTGAATTTGTTACAGCTTACTATTATCATTAAAAATGATTTTTGAGTATTCTAGATTTCCGTTACTTAATAACTGTTATTAATATAATGGGTTATATAATAAAAATGTATATCATATATAAATATATATGCATAAATTGCAGAGATAAAAAGACTCTCAGAAACGGTTAATTATTACTACATACATGCAACGATTAATACGCAATATTCGTCTAACGTAATCGCTCATCAAATTTGTATTTCTTATTTGCGTTATTTTTAATTGTACTATGTGTATCACAAATGTGTGAAATAATTTCCAAAATCTTATTTGATAAATAAAATATTTTCAAGTAATTAATTTGTGACGTGTTACATCGTTTCAAGCAATAGTAATTAAATAAAAATTTCAATTTAAAGTAGAACAACTCCCTTTGCTTATCCCATTGCTCATAATTGCTCATCATTATTTAAAAAATCGCTTTCGTATCATTCAATCATTATTGAAAAAATAATTGCTTACAAAATCAGTCACTTCTATAAAGTCACACATGGCTCCAATCACCTGCTGACTACCAAACACAAACTGGATAAAATAAAAAAATGACAAAAGGCTTGCACAGTAAAACTCTTGTGATAGTAGTAAAGTGCCTATAATGAATATTGACGGAAACCTGTCATTTTGAAATAGAAGTTCCACGCATGATAGAACACGTTTATTTTCTTAGTGAACTCAGATAACAAATGCGTAAATACCAAATAAAATAACCAATACTAAATATTTTAAAGTTTTCTTAATAATGTTAGCTAAAATAAAATAACAGAGCCAATAACAGATACGACAGAAATTTTATCTAAGTAATTATTTGAATAGAAGTGTTTTCTGATAACTAAAATTGTACGGTAAAGGTTTCAATGGAATCTACTTTTTCGACAAAAATTGAAGCTGCATTTGAAATTACTGGGTGAGTCACCTAACGTTTGCACCTCAAATAACTTTGTTGTTTTTAAAGATATGTCAAATATCTCAAGGCCAAAGATGAAGGGACAAATTTTTGTTTTTATGCAATTTTTTTAGAGATATCAAGGTCATCTTCATTTTTACAAATGGAATCACACTTTTTTGAACACCTAAAATGATAGTCCCTTTCATTAGGAATTCAGTGACTATAATTATTCAAGGTCATTCAAGGTCACAGATAGAAAAAACTCATGCCTGCTTCTCGGAAAGTTTTTCTCGTACTCACATGTGGATTGACAGCTATAGCTGCTAAAATATTAATTTCATTGTCTTCATTAGTCGTAGGATTTTTGCGTTTACGCTTTCTTACATCTACACTTCCAGTACTTCTAAACAACTTGTAGATATTAATAAAAGTCTGCCTAGAAGGAGAGTTTCGCTGAGGGTACCTTTCTTTATAAAGCAATTGGGCCTGCACTGTATTTTGTCTGTATTCACAGTAAACCGTTATCATATCACAACTTTCAATTATTGAATAAGACAGCAGAATCACGTTTGGAAATATACTGATAGTAAATAATTCGCAGCGTAATCGGCTGGAGGATGTTTGAGAACATTCAATAACATTGTAGGACCTTAGTATTTTTACAACAAGCCTCACTCGTGATCAACGTATTCTGCTTTGATATTTTAAATCTTATACGTTTTTTCTGTCCGTAACCTTGAATGACCTTGAATAGTTATAGTCACTGAATTCCTAATGAAAGGGACTATCATTGTAGGTATTTAAACAAGGGTGATTCCATTTAAAAAAATGAAGGTGACCTTGATATTTCAAAAAAATTTTTTGGGTACCGTGTAAGCCCCATTGAACCATTTAACTTTGTCCTTAAGACATTTGACGTATCTTTAACAACAAATAAGATATTTGAGATGCAAACGTTAGATAACTCACCCTGTATATCTTGAGTCCTTGTAGATACAACTAATAATGTAATATGTCTGTTTATTACTCGATATTTCTACTTGTAACAAACACATATACATAGTAGTAAAGCAGTATCTTTTTTTCATCACTCCATTAATTTTTACTTCTTAACCATTAAGCAAAGCATGTAATACTACATCACAGTCAATGTTTATAAATATTGACTTCAATAGAAATAAGTAATACATACAATGACGCTACAAACAGATTTTCACGAATTTTCAAATTCAACTTCCTGTAAGTAGAAATATATATCAAAAAGACTGTATTTTACATTCTTATTCATTTTTACACATACAATCGCCTACTCCTTGGTTGTACCACACATTTTACGCCCCTCTATAATAAGACTATAAGCTACACATAGTGGAACAATACAAAGGAGTAAATACTTCGGATGCGGAACTCGACATAACATCGCAATATTCCTCTTCTTTAAAACGTGAATTTACTATTTATTCTTCCTCTGTTTGGCGCATAATTACATTCCATGGTTGCAGAACAAAATAAGATATATTGATGAAGTTACACGACATAATATTCTGTTCGAGTATCCTATTGTATATTGCAAGAAACAATAATCTATGTATACTTCCGTTACACAAAATGTATTATATTTATTATGAAATACTCGACCTAATGAATTATATTCGTGAAGGACACGTGTTGTAAAGAAAATATACTCGATAACACAAAATTAATGGCCTTGGTGGAGCTTTCGTTAGGAATTCAATACTAAATTCGGTTATAATGCAACACTGACACTATCGGTTCTGATTATCAAAGTATAGCCGGAGGCGATACTATAGAACGGTTTATGTGGCAGTATGAAGTATGAATCAACTTTTACGCCCACTTCCTAATTCAACCCATGTTTCACATCAAAATTATTCTGCAAGTAACAGTACAAGCGTAAGACATTCCCGTGTCACATGTTTGAAAATGTGTTTGCATTGTAAATAGTTATACGGACAATGAATTAAACAAAGTAAAAATAAAATAAAATTTAAAAATCAATTTTCGACTTACCAAATTATGGGATACAAATTTTTAAAATCCAAATAAGCTTCTATGTTATAGTTCAAAATAAAACACCATTGCAAATGGAATAATCAATCGTATACGAATTTATAAAGTGTAGTAACAAATCATAATGTAATCTTATAATATCTTAAAGTCGAAAGCATTGTCACGTCGACGTTATCAATCTCTATCAGAGCTAAGTATGCATTTGTACAACGTAAATCTATCAGGATTAATATCATACATAAGATTATTATGTTTTTGATAAGACACTCTACTTGCAAATACCTACACGTGTAGGTGTATAATGTTTTTGTAATAAAATATTACAAACAATAATTTTAATTACAAATACATCACACAAAATTTTTAAAAATTGTGTAGTTCAAATTAAACAGTATTATACATGTAATTTTCTTAGTATTCAATCACTTGAAACAACTGTACTGTATTGGTTACGAAAACAGATATTAATCATGATTGTTTTAAACAACCTTATTATTATAACACTGAATATTCTAATATTATTTATAATTTCTACAATACTCTACTACTGAATTTGTAAGATAGAATATGAATGTGAGAATATGTAATATTACACATGCTGGGTTCTATGTAGCATTCGACTCTAAATCGTGTATGCAAAATATTTCGAACATACATTTTGTTTTAAAGTAGTAAAAAAATATACAGTCATCTCAAATACCAACTAGAGTAAACAAAACAGATATAAACAATTCGTGACATTAATAAATAAATAGACTTTTTAAAAAATTTGAATATTCCTTAATTTTTTAAAAATTAATTAAGGAAATATATTTTTAATAATAAATCAAATAAATATTACTTTTATAAATAATATTAAAACTTCTGTAAATGTTAATTGCAAGTACAATTAAATATGAGAAGTACCTATCTTCATTCTGTAATAACTACTTAAAATTTGTCATGCTACAAACGCACTTCAAAAATATATTCCACTATCATTCTTATTAATAACATAAATATACACTAATATCAATATAACGATTAAATTCCAAAATTTGCACAGAAATGGAAGTAGTTCTAATGAAAGCAGTACTTCTATTTGTTATTGAGCATACATATAAAATTAACAGAATAATTTGAAAATCTGACAAAATATAACATAACAAAAGCATATTTGAAATTTTAGTCAGTTCCTTTATCATTCAATCGTTGATATTAACATATCATACATAGGATATTGTAATGAATACTTATCAAAACTCTATACTCGTTCGGTGTTTGTCCTTACTTTTTAATGTTAACACTTATGAAACCGCACCCAGATATCATATATGCATACGAATTTCAAACACACTTAAGAGATGGAAAACTATCCATCCACTAATTAATACCATTTAAAATTCTTGTAAAAAGATCTCCTAACAGATAAATTCGCATACATGTCATGAAAAATATTTATGTAGGCTCTCCGACTGATAAATCATTCCTATAAAGAAAACTATCTTCATGGGGTTACATAATGTGGGATGAAAACATAAGCATACAAGAATACTTCGAAACTATCATGCGGCATTGGAAAAATTGTGAATTTACATAAATGGAAAAATACGAAAAACGATAAGGAAGACTCACGCCCAAGGAACATACTGGAGAACGGTACCACGTGTTTTCCCGTTGAAATATCAGTAGCAGTGCACCACGAAGATGCACCTCGATGATGCACCCACCCTTGGTCACATGTCCAAATCCTTTCGTCAGGCACCACCTATGCACGAGATTATTTATTCCTTGATGAGGCGATTCATGTTGTAGACGATTGGCCTAGCCCGTCGGTTCTGTTCGACTCGCTATGTCCTACTCCTACTGCGCCTCGTTTTTTTTCTCCTCTTCCACCGCCTCCTTCCCGTTCTCCTATTCTACCACATCTGGGATGTGCGCAGTTCCTTTCGCTTCTGTGAAACGCTGCGCGTGGAAACACACACCACCCCTTCACCCCCATCGTTACCCCCCGCGAACTTTGTCACGGTACTACACATACTCAGGTACCAAGGGGAAAATCTATAAGAGCCGCGTCTGCGCCCTCGACGCAATGGAGACGAATTTGCGCGCTTAAGCCTTCCCCAGCTCTCGCAAAGCGTAATCGCCGTGTAAAGGTGTCCTGTGTGCATCCACGACGATCCTTAACCCCTGATAGAGAAGTCGGTGGGACAACGTATGCTGAAAAAATTAACGCGGGTAAATAAAAAATCGTCAGGTGGTAGTCTTTTTGATATCGCCATTTAGGACACATGTTTATTTATGTTTGAAGAATATTTACCCTTTTTTTTAAAAGTGTTTAATACGGTCTCTTTACAAAAATGTCCTCCTGATTGACACGATTCTGGTCATTCTACTTGCTTGAAACGAAAAAACCAAACAGATTGTTGATTGGTATGAGTGTAGCTGTGGCGTGAACCAGTATGAAAAGAATATATCGAAGCTTTGAAAAATGACGGAACTTTGATGTTTGGATATCGATTTTCTTGATTTTTCTTTCGTGCCTCGTAGGTTATAAAAATCAGGAGAAAAAATTTATTTTTTGGTAAGGCTGATTTATACGATAACGGCACATACAGGGTGGGGCAATAACTACGTTCACTTTGAATATTGCCGTTATTTGTAATAATATGTAAAAATGTTATGTACAAAACTTACACGGTATAGAGGGGGGCATATTGTGACACAAAAATTGTCTGCGTGGGTGAAGGCATAGAGGAGATTTCAAGGGCATCTCTATTTTCTTTAACGGAATGCTATGTTTTTTATATCGCGATGTGATAGCCGGTGTTGATACGACTTCAGCGAGCTATCATTGAAGGTCATACAAGGTCAAATGTGGTAGTAAAATAAACTTTCTTACTACACAGGAGATGCTCGAAGTGGTGACCGTTTGCGTCAATGCAAAGGTGCAATCTTCGTATCGCTGCATCACATGCATGTCTTTTCGTTTCTGAACTTATTCTAGCACTTGCTGTATTATTTCATAGGGGACATTATTAGAAAATGTACCATTAAACGTTCGCCAAATGATGTGGTTACAGCACGACGGGTGTCCAGCACATTATGCTCGGAGAGTAAGAGATGCACTGAACGAACTTTACCCAAATAAATGGATAGGACGTGGAGGATTAGTTTCTTGGCCACCTCATTCTCCAGATTTAACCCCATTAGATTTTTTTCTCTGGGGAGCATTGAAATATGCTGTTTATCAAGAAGTACCCACTACACCAGAAAATATGAAACAACGGATAATTGCAGCATGTGCTAGAATAAGTTTAGAAACGATAAGACATGCACGTGATGCAGCGATACGAAGATTGCACCTTTGCATTGACGCAAACGGTCACCACTTCGAGCATCTCCTATGTGGTAAGAAAGTTTAGTTTACTACCACATTTGACCTTGCATTACCTTCAATGATAGCTCGCTGAAGTCGTATCAATACCGGCTATCACATCGCGATAACAAGAAAATAGTATTCCATTAAAAAAAATAGAGATGACCTTGAAATCTCCTCTATGCCTTCACCCACGCAGACAATTTTTGTGTCACGATATGCCCCCCTCTATACCGTGTAAATTTTGTATATAACATTTATTCATATTATTACAAATAACGGCAATATTCAAACTGGACATAGTTATTGCCGCACCCTGTATATCGCAGATGTGCACTAACTGTGAATGCAAGCAGACAATCTGAACTTGAAATATCGTGTCAACCATTTAAGAAGATATAGTTTCGAAAAAAACGCATTTATAGCTTCGTACTTTGCACGGAGCATGCTGCGAGCTGTGTACTACCTTTTTAAGAAATCTATAACTTCGTTAATTTTACGAATTCAGGCAAATCCTTCTGCAAATATACTTCCGAAAACCTACACTTTGTGGAAAGAAATCGATTTTTTCGACGAGTCTAGACTAATATACCCCGTTAAGAGGTCCTTCCATTCTTATCCCTCTACCTTGTGAAAAGTAGTCGTGTTTATGAATGCTTTCCTTGAAAATTTTACGTTTCTACATATCAAATCGTTGTTTAAAAAGCGTTCTGAATTTTTGTAGTTATATATTCTGTGTATAATGACATCTGTGTGCAAAAGCGCACAACGTGTTTTATTAACAAGTATATCCACTACGTGCACCTTCGCTCCTATAAATATATCTTGACGCCACTGATTCAAAATGGACTATGATTGGTACTGTTCCTTTTTTTTTTTGGAAACCTGACCTTATTTTCAGGAAAATATATCTACATCAACTAAATTTTTAATATTGAACCTGTTGCAGATTCAGTCTCACAAAAATGGATTTTCTTTGTGCGGAATAATGATTGGTTCATGAGTTATACTTAAGAGAATTTAGTGAACTGTATATGATTTGCATTTGCATGGAACGAGCCAGGATGGAATTGGATGTCTGGTGACAGCTGTGTGGCAAGTAACTGTAGACATGTTGGCTTTGTGATTACTTTATTGAGTCAGTGAATTACAAACTTACAAGATGTGAATAAAACAATGAATGAGCAACCTTACAAGATGTGAATAATGTGATTAGGCCATGTGAGTCTGATTGATAAGGTCTAATGTATAGCACCTTTTATTATAAATTAAATGGCCACACAATGAATGCTTCTTTTTGTAAAAGATTCTAATTAATAAATGAGTCGTGTGTGATTACCGTGGGTGGATGAAAAATCACAGCGATGATAAGTGCAACGATGTGGTTGTAAAGCACTTGTGAGCCTTGTTTATCTTCTGTGAGTCGAACTGTGTTGTGTAAATGAGTTATACAGGGATGATTTGTTCCTTCCGTCACGGTATGCACTATTCACAACTTGTTGAATCGTTCACGATCAGTACTTGTTGACGACGGTAAATAGGCAGTCAAGGTGAATACAAGATGTCGTTTTCCGCTCGCTTGCCAGGAAGACGGATGTGACGTATCACTGTTGATGAATGCAATTGGTGCGTTTGCTAAGCGACACGCACGCCACGTGCCGCTATTGGTGCGTGATGTGTGCTGAGTCTACGGTGATGACGCCGACCATTACCGATTCATCGTTCATGGCTGATCGGCCGTTACTTGGTCGGTTCGTTGGTGATCCTTGGGAGGTACTGCCCGCGTCAAATGATTTGTATCAATATTGAACACTTTGATAATGTAAGGGACAAAGGGATTTTATCCAATCAGTTCTTAAATATTGTGCACCCGATCATAAACAATAAGGTTTAGAGAAAATCTCATTTAAGAGTAAGACTTCTTTTTGTAACGCCATTAAACTTACGAATTGTTGAACAGAATAGCACAAGTGAAATCTGTATATATTCTCTATTTACGGAGGATTCGAAAAAGAGTATGTTAAGATAATCTGACAAAATGATCTTTCAGGATTGTTTTATGTAAGTTTATATTATATCTAAAATCGTTCAAATTAGTATAAAAATTGAACAGTACTGTACAGGGGGTCCGAGCTGAAGGAGGTCGCATAAATACCTACTCTTTTTAACGGTATGAGAATTGTTTAAAACACAATTTGAATAGTTTTGATAGAAAACCGAGCAAGAAAAAAATGATTTTAAGGGCATTGTTTCCGTGATTTTTCAAATTCACTGGTAATTTTTTAAAAAAAGCATATATTATTTCTATTGTATCTTTTAGCAGATGAAAAGGTAGCATTACAGTATGTCTGACATGAGTTATAACTTTCAGATGACGTTGCAGTAGAGTACGGTTTATTGTCTTTTCGCAAATAGAGAATTAACTTGCCGACTGCTGTAAGTTATTTTACTTTATTCTAATGTTCGACGTACGCTGGATGATATTTCTGAAGGTTCTATAGAGCAATGAAGATTAATTTATGCTAGGACGGGTCGAGCACGGGACGTGCCTTCGACGAGCTTGGTAGTATACATTCATTCATCTGAAGCACGTGAATAAATATTTTTATCGGCTCGTTGAAGGCTCGTTCCGTGCTTGTCCTGTGCCCGACCTGTCATAGTATAAATGAATCTCAAATCGGCCTATAATGGACCTTAAACCGTGGTGCATTTACTTTTAAAAATGCTTGAAAGGGACTATGATACTCGATCTCACTAACTAAACTTCTAATATGAGTATGACCCGCGGATTAGCTGTACGCGTTCCTTTTTATACCCCGAAAATCGAGTCTAAAAGTAGTGGGGGACCTACATGTTCTTTAACGGAAACTGTTTTCCAAGAAAACCTGGCCACGCCATAACACTCCGTGGGCAATTACGTAATCTGGCCGGATACATTCCAACTCCCGATAGGGTTAAGAAGTCACGAGAGTGTCTTCGTATGTAATAAATGTGAATGGACACCATTTCGAACACCTACGTTAGTGAATGGAAAAAGTCTTACGGAAATCTTTGCTGGTATTGAATCTCCAACTTGATATTACGCACATACCATTTTCAAGAAACAAAGTGAGATTGTTTGTTAATTATTAGGTTTCCGGCTAATAAAGGTCAGTACTTTTTTACTCAAAATTTAACGCTCTTTGATATTTGGGCATAAAAAATATAGCATTACATTTAAAAAAACGTAGTTGACCTTCAAATCTCCGAAACGCCTTCACCAACGAGAAAAATATATGCATTATATAATGTCGGGAACCTTGGCCCGTGCGGTCAGCACTATCCCTACCATCTTGCTACAGACTACAAGGAGGCTTCGAGAAACCCATCTCCCCTAACGTGAGACGACTTCATGAGATCAGGTCTCCAGGTAACCCTCTCTGTATATGGCCTAGAAAGAGAAGACAACAACTGGAGTTAGGGTTGAATCGATACCGCCAAGCTCCTCGATATCGAGAGTCGTGCGGGGATATCCGACCATTTCCCACGAGGCGGCGACGGTGCTGGCGGGCGTGGTCCCGATGTTTATCGGCGTCAACAAGCCTTGTGCCGGTCAGGGAACCCCCCGCCGCCCAAGGTAGTCGAGGATTTGAAGCGCCGAACCCGGCAGATCGCTCGCGAAGGATGGCGGATACAGCTCGAAACGACCTGCGTCGCACGTAAGCGAGCATTCGGGTCGGTCCTCCCATGGTTGCATGCATGGCTGGACCACGGGCATGGTAGGCTCACCTACCGCCTCACGAAGATAATCAGCGCTCACGGTTGTCTCGGTGAGTATCTGCACAAAATTGGGGCGGAGGCGAGGGCAAAGTGCCGACAGTGCGGCGCGGAGCTGGACTTCGCGCAGCACGCGCTCATCGGCGAAAGGCGAACACTCCAGCGCAATATAGGTTGGGACTTCTCGCTGCGGGCCGATGTAGAAGTCACGGTCAGCGGACGAAGGTCTTGGAACGACGTGTCCTCCCTCTGCGAGGAAGTCCTCCTGCGAAAGTAGGGCAGCGATGGGGGTTAGGATGCGGTTGCTAGCTGCCTCCACTGCCGACCCCCTCCCTGGTGGAGGGATAGGCATAGGGGGCCCTAGGGTCGCCTTGCTCGACCCCCCCCCCGCACCACTACCGTGCGGTTCTGCACGGCCGGATAAAACTGGCGGGCCCACGGACGCGCGTGTTAACGGGTTCACTGCTGCGATGACCCCTCGCGCTGCCTGCGGCACAGCCCGGGCTGAGGCGGTGGTACTGGGGGTACTACGGCCGTCGTGGCCGGCCCAGAAGGTTGTGCCGGGTGGTCGCCATCCGGCGCTCTAGGTTGGGGTTGGACAGACGGATCTTTTTTTTTTTTTTTTTTTTTTTTTTT
>NW_015373980.1:0-337 GCF_001272555.1 Dufourea novaeangliae | reverse complement strand
CGGCCCGCCGCCGACCACCGGCGCGCCTCGCCCTCCTCCTCTCGATGCGAGCGGGGTCGGTTACCTCCCGAACCCGCTCGTCGTCCTCCTTCCGCGAGACCATAATCTCACAGAAGGAGGACATGGCCCTTCACGCCCTCTCGCTCCCCACCATGGCTGCGACCACGGCGGGGAGCGAGAGGTCCCACCCGACTGCCTGTCGGAGAGCCCGCCTCTTCGAGGAGAAGGCGGGACACTCCTCCAGTGCGTGCTGCGCGGAGTCGAGATCCGCGCTGCACTGGTGGCAGCCGGGCGTAGCCTCCGCCCCTACCTTTCGCAGGTACTCTCCAAAGCACCC
>NW_015373979.1:600592-606454 GCF_001272555.1 Dufourea novaeangliae | reverse complement strand
CGCGCTAATTGCATAGAAACTATCAGTGCTGGTGCTAATTTCGACACAAATACAATGGGTGTTCTAGTATATAACTATTCAGGCCTAAAAGAACTCTGTCCAGATGTTCTAAATATGGTTCTATACTATCGCAGTGCTGGAGGTACGCGCTAATTGCATAGAAACTATCAGTGCTGGTGCTAATTTCGACACAAATACAGTGGGTGTTACTGTACTGTTCTAGTTTCAACACATTGATATTTCTGTTGGCTATTACTATTGCCGCTTTGATCCTGTCCGCGGTGGAAATACGTGTGAATTTCTTGTGGTCTACGATAATTTGTGTGTTAAGTCCGAGGCAGCGGTTTGTTTTGTTCGGGCTCTATGGTTCCTGAAGAAATATAATGTCTAGCGCTTTTTCCGCGATTAGTTGCCTGATTTCATTCATTACTGTTTTAGAGCCGCGCGTGTTTAGTTGTCCTATGTTTAGCGATTGCGTATTTGATGGTAGTTTTGTGGTTTTAATTTCCATAATCTACTTTCGACAAATAATTAGCTATTGCGTGTTTATATGCTGGGCATTCCCTTGAGCGCGAAGAATGGGCATGTGGCTTGTCGGCTCTACAGCAGTTTGCGCAGGACGGCTCCCCATTTTTCTTTGAGCAGGATTTGAAATTGTGGCCATCTTTCCCGCAATGCCCGCACGTGTCTGAGTTTGCTGTACAGTATTTGGAGACGTGTCCGAACGCCTGACATTTAAAGCACCTACTTACCGCGATATAGTCCCTGATTGGGCATGAGAGCCAGCCGATGAATAGTCTGCTTGATTTCTTCAAGTGCTCTCTCATTTCCGGCGATACTTCAGCTACCCAGCTCACCGTCTCCTTCTCGCGGTCTCCTGTCTTGAACTTCAATGTGAATTCCTCTTGAAATGTGTTCTTTGACAGGTGTTCCACGTTCTGGTTTTTGATTGCCGTTAGAAGCTCCTTCTCGGTGTGTTCCTTTGGAATTCCATGTATTATCATGTATGGGCGTCTCTTCGTTGGTAGGGTGGCTCTCAGGCCCACTTTGTCCAGTTTATCGTTTTTCAGGACAGTTTCCATATCTTCCTGCGTTTGTGTTTCCAGGAGCACTCCGCCGTTGCTTATTTTCTTGAGGTTCCGGATCTTGAGTTTCTCCTTTACAGGAGCCACGTTTGCAATAATTAGGTTCCTCGTCTCCTCGCTGCTCATGTTTTTATTCTCCTCCTTGGGGAAGATCGTTATCACGTTTCTGGGCGGTCTAAGTGCCGTTGACGGTGCAATCCTTGATTTGCCCGCAACTTTTTGTGCATATGTCTGCGGACGTAAGAGTTGCGTTTTCAGTTCGGAGATCTTCTCGACTGCGCCATTCAGGGTCGAGTCCAAAACACTTATTTGATCCTGCATAGCTTTCTTCTCCAGCAACTCCTTCTGCAGGTTCTTATTCTCCTCTTGCAGATTGGCAATGTATCTTTGTACTTCCATAGCCTTCTGATGAATGCGCTGGATTTCATTCGCATTCATTTCTTTTTTATTTTCCCTACAGAGCTTCAGTATGTCCTGTAGAGGCCACGCAGCACAGTCCTTGGGTTTCGCCGCTTCCTCCGACTCATCCTCTGAAGTGTCCGTGAGAGGTACTATGGTGGGCTTCTTCTTATTTTTGGTTGCTCTCGCTGGTTCCTGATGTTCCTCTTTCCTCTTCCGAGATATTCCCGTCGTTTTGGTAGGCTCGCTGCCGGACTCGAAATCCATCTCGGAGTGAGTTTGTGTTGACTTCATCCTAGTCACTTCCTATCGTGGGATAATGTTCCGTCCACTCAGAAACAACTTCACTTAGAACTGTGTCCAATCACAGTACGAGAAAACATACGAACAGCGTTCTGTTGTGTCACTAGCGCCCGTCAGCCATCGGCCGAGGCGGTCGACCGACGCGCCGCCGCGCGGTGACGCCACGCAACACCGACGCCACGCGGTGAGAGGTTAGTTTTTCGCCGGAACTTTTAAACGCTCGTATCTTTGCATCCACTGCAGGGATTTTCGAACTTTATTTCTCTGGGTGAAGCCCTTCACTAGCACAACACGCTGATATACTTGGTTTGCTTTTCACTTCACTTTTGACCACTTTTCTGAACTATGGTATAGAGAGCACGATGCGACGTGACCGAAGCGTACGGCGGCCATCTTGGCAGTCAGTCAGTAGATAGGGACATCGATTGTGAATCCGCGCTTACGGAGCTAGGTACTCGCGCTGTCGTACCGAGGCTTTCGCCTATACCGACGGTGTTGGGGGCGATAACCACTGCGAAGAGTCACGCATGTAGATGTTAGATGCGGCAGACTTGGAAAAACCCCTTCTTCGCCACTGAAGGGTCATCAGAAGGGTAGACCGTCCCATGTAGGGAAGTGACCCACTTAGCCGTTTCGCTAGCAATGTGTCCATTCGGAGCAGATTGGTAGCGGAACGTTTCCAGCGGGGGCCACGGGGAGGCGGGGTCACCAGCGGAGGGCTCGGTCTCGTGCTGGCTTGTGCTGTTGGGTACAAGATTCTGCATCGGCATCGGCTGATGCTTCTGCAACTCGCCCCGACATACTGTTTCCCGAAGGTTTCAGTACCCGCGGTGTCGGTGGCGGGTGGAAATTCTTCCTTGTGTGTTAAGGGTTATTGTTTTACCTATTTTTCTGTGTTATTGTTAGTGCTGTTCGATGGGTATGCCTATGTACCATGTGGGTCCTCGAACTCTTCTCTGTTTTTCATGGTGTATTTTGCGAATCTCTGTAGGTGCACGAAAGTTTTCTGTCTGACAAGGTCATCAAGCTGACAGGGCCAGTTAATACCTAGACTTGATAGATTCTGTATTAGAAATTCTCGTTGTGATTGTAGAATTGGGCACTCGTAGATTATGTGTTCGACTGAGTCTCTTTCTCCGCAGCTGCATTGGTCGGTTTGTGTAATACCTAGAACTTTTTGCTTATCTTTAATTTTGCCGTGCCCTGATAGTATTTGTAAATTATAGAAATTTGTATTTATCCATGAGGAGTTGAGTCGACATTGTATGGAGTTGAAAAATTTATACGTTACTCTTCCTTTTTCGGAGTGAGTCCATTGTACTTGCCAGTGATTGATGATTTCTTTTAGTAATTGTTCCTTCACTTTGTCTATCACGGTTTTATCTGGTGGATTGTCGATGTTTGGCGTGTAGGTAACGTTTCTGAGTTGAAATTTTTGGTTCTGCTTCAGATAGTATATTGCGTTTCTTTCCATGATGTACAGTTGAATGGGAAACTCGGCGGCGAGAATTACTAATGCATCCGTTGAAATCGTTCTGTACGCTTTGGTGACTCTGAGTAGAGCGTGTCTTTGTGCCTGTTTTAGTTGTTTATGGTGCCATACGTTGAATTTGTCATGCCATCCAGCTACAGCGTATGCGGTTATAGGTAAGAAGATGCCTTTGTATAGTGTTTTCATACTTTTGGAGTTGAGTCCCCAGTGTGCTCTTGCGGTATGGGCAAGTTTATTGAAAATCTTTTTGGTTTTCTCTGTGATATACTTAATGTGCGGGGTAATGTTAAGCCTGGTTCCGAAGTGGACACCGAGGTATTTTACCGTGGATGTCATTTTGAGTGGTTTGCGATCTATTTTGACGGTGGGGGGTCGTTTAATGTCAAGGAATCCTTTAACGAGTAGCATTTCTGATTTGGTCTCTGATAACTTAAGTTTCTGTTCTCTGCACCACTCTACTAGGATTTGTGTGACGGTGTTTGCTTTTATTTCTAGCTGTTTTCTTGAATTTCCATCGATGATGACCACAATGTCGTCGGCATAGGCCACGGGTTCGTAGTCGTTGTCTTGGAAAATATTTATAATGCTGTCGAATATTATATTCCAGAAACTTGGACCTAGCATTGATCCTTGTAGGCATCCTTTGGTGACGGATTTGGTGGTCTTGTTATTGTTGCTTCGTATCGTTACGGTGCGGGTCGAGAGATAGCTTTGAATGAGTTTGTAGATGTTGCTTGGACAGTTTCGGCTTTTTAGGTTTGCGAGAATGGATGGCCACCATACATTGTCGAATGCTCCGGATATATCGAAGAACATCGCAATTGCGTATTTACCCTGTGTTTGGTGTATGATTTGCCGGAATTTCACTAAGGCCTTTTCTGTTGACTGGCCTGCTTTGAATCCGAATTGTCTTTGCGAAGAATAAGGGTGATTGGAGATAATGTCGTTAATTTTGTTACGGATGAGCTTTTCTAAGACTTTGCTTAAAGAGGGTAAGAGACAGATTGGTCTGTATGACTTGGGGTCTGAGGGGTCCTTGTTTATTCCTTTCGTAAGAATTCTTATTATCCCTTGCTTCCATCTTTGTGGGAAGGTGCCTTCTGCGAGGCATGAGTTGAGAAGGAGTGTGATTTCTTTGCTCATTATTGGCCACGCTTTCTTGACGATTTCCGTTTCTAAGAGATCTATTCCTGGTGCTTTTTTGTTTTTTAAGCTTCTAATTACAGTCTCTATTTCATGGGGATGGAATGGAGGTGTGGGGTCGGTGGTAGGAGGGGTTTGTATTTCGTTTCGGATTGCTGTGTGTGTTCTGTTTTCTGTCTCTGGGCAGTCGTCGGGTATGAGTGTGTTTAGGAGTACTGATGCTGTCTCTTCCCAGGTCGTTGTTGCAGTGTCGTTTAGTTTTATGCTATTGCTGGCTTTGTCTAATTGTATTTTTTCTGTCTGTAGTTTATAGATTATTCCCCATGGATCTGCGTTTCCTTCTTTGGTAACAAATTTGTGCCAACTGTCGGTTTTATGTTTTCGAATGTGAGCTACGTACCTGTTCCTTAGTATGCGGTAGTCGGCTTTTAACGTTTCCCGTAGGACGGGGCGACTTTCTTGCTGGTAATTCCGTCTCGAGTTCCTCACTTCTCTTTTAAGATGAGTAAGATCTCGGTTCCACCATGGAACGGATTTACAGAAGCTTGTTTTCCTGGGGATGGTTTTGTTGCTGACTGCTGTTATCGTGTCTTCTATTTGTGCTGTGAGTTCTTCTATGTTGTATGGTGGTGCGCCTTCTGTTTTGATTGGATTTTTCTGTATTTCTTGTTTCAGAAGTTCAGAGAATTTCGACCAGTTAGCACGTTTGATGTTGTAACGAGTCGTTGCTTGATACGGCCCTTCGGTGCGGTGTGCATTTAGCTCGAATGTTGTGTTGTGGTCACTGGTCGTATCGTCGGGGTGAACTGCCCATTTCTGTATTCGTGTATAGATTGCTCCCATTGCGAGGGTAACGTCGATACTTGATTTTCCGTGCGTGTTTTCAAATGTACTATATTGGGATGGTAGATTTGCTATGTATAGATCGTGGTGGGCGATGAAGTTTTCCAAACATATGCCTTTATCGTCAGCAGTATCGTTGTGCCAAAGTTGCGATTTGGCGTTAGCGTCTATGCATATAATCACGGATCTTCCTCTCAGATTTGTCAGAATCTTGTCAAGGTGTTGTAAGTACGGCTCTATTTTGTCACAGTGTTGGAAGTACGCGCTTATGAGATAAAATTTATGGGCTCCTGCTGTGATTTCGACACATACGCAATGCGTGTTTGAGAATTGTCCTAGCTTTAGAACTGTATAGGTTGGGTTTGTGATTACGATGGCGGCTTGGATTTTCTGGGATGTACTAATATTCGAAAACTGCTTTGTGTCCGTGAGTGTTTTCCCATTAACTCCCATACTTTTTATCTGGTTCATAGAGGTGTATGGTTCCTGTATTGTGACTATGTCTATCTTCTCCTCGTGAGACACCTGTCGAATTTCGTCCATGACTATTCTTGCGTTGCGAGCATTGATCTGAGCTATTTTTATTTTTGAAAGAGT
>NW_015373979.1:597379-599761 GCF_001272555.1 Dufourea novaeangliae | reverse complement strand
GGCGCCGCCACTGCTCGCGAGCGAGCCGTCGAGCCTGGCGCTTCAACACTCCGACCGCGTCGTCCGGCGGGTCGACCCCGTTCCGGCGGAGGCCCTGCAGACACCGATATACATCGGCGTCAGCCTCCGCCTGGAAGTCGAAGGGCACGACCCCTGCAAGGACGGCCGCCGCCACGTGGGAGACGGTGCGGTAGCCCCTCACGACCCTGATGGCCATGCGGCGCTGTATGGGCCGCAACAACTGCCGGCCTCGCCGGCGGACCATCAGGGCGTCGGCACATACGGGTGAACCGTATAGGGCCATGGCCCGCACCACCCCCATGTACAGGCGGCGTACCTTCTCATCTGGCCCCCCGAGATTGGGCATAAGGCTACCCAGAAGGGTCGCCACGCCCTGAATCCGGGGGACCAGGCGGTCGAAGTGAACCTCGAAGCGCCAGCGGCTGTCCAGGACGAGGCCCAGATATTTCATCCGGTCCCCGATCTGGACGCAGGCATCTCCTACTCGGACCCAGGCACTGGGGGCTCGCCGCGACAGAGGCAGGCCATGAAACATGACCGCCTCCGTCTTTTGCGGCGAGATGCACAACCCCAGTGCCTGGATCCGGGCGACAACCAGTGCCACCCCCACCTCCTCCAGCCGGATGGTCCTCATCCATTCCCTCCCGACCGCGATGATCAGAGTATCGTCTGCATAGCAGACGACACTCACACCGGGCGGGAGGGGTCCGCGCAGAACCGAGTCGTAGCCCAGGTTCCATAACTGGGGTCCCAGTACGGACCCCTGGGGCACGCCTCGGTTGACCCTCCGTCTCTGGATCGAACCCCCTTGGCCGGGGTACTCGATCCGCCTATCGGCCAGGTAATCCGACAGCACGACCCGGAGATATTGAGGCACTCCGTGTTCACAGAGTGCCTCCCGGATCGTGTTCCAGCGGATGGTGTTAAACGCATTGGCGATATCCAAAGATATCGCCAGCGCAACACCACCGCCGGAAACCGCCCGGCCCGCGAGGGAACGGACGCGGTCGATCGCATCGAGCGTCGACCGGCCCTCGCGGAAACCGTACTGGCAGTCTGCCAGACCACCCCCAGGCATGCTCCTCGAGAGGCGGGAACGGAGCACTCGCTCGAAAAGCTTCCCCGCCTCGTCGAGGAGACATATCGGCCTGTAGGCAGACGGAGAGTCTGCGGGCTTTCCCTGCTTCGGGATGAGGACCATCCGGCCCCGCTTCCAGGGCAGCGGGACCCGCCCCGACTGCATACAGCTGTTGAACAGCCGTACGAGTCGGGGCCCGTGGACGCGTGAGGCCTTCGTGTTACCCCCAGCTCGGCGGTCCAGGTGTTCGGGTCCGCCGGCAGCCCAAGCGGTCGCGAGCCCTCCTCCGGATCAACCGGGAAGAGGGTCTCGACGACACGCTCGAGGGCATGGGGGTCAAGAGGGGGGGGTAAGGGCCTCCCCACGGGTCACGGTCGAGCGTCTCCAGGAGCTCGCCCCAGGCGCGGGACTTGGCCTCCCTGATGGCGCTCTGGAGGTCCACCGTTGCTCGTCGGTAGACCTCATAGAGCTCTCGCTCCCTCGCCAGGTCGCGGTTCCGTCGTCGGCGGGACCTGGTGAAGCGACGCCGCGCGGCGTGACACACGTCACGCAACGCCGCGATCGCGTCGCTCCACCAGTATGTGGCCCGCCTAGGGGGCTTCCTGACCCGGGGCATGGCTGCATCACATGCAGACGCCATTGCATCCCGGATCCATTCGGCCTCCCTGTCAACGTCCGCGACCGGTCCAGCCGGAAACTCCGGCCAGGACACGGCGAGGGCTGCTGCCATCAGAGCGTCCTCCTCCAGGCGCTTGAGAGCCCAACGCGGCGGTCGGACCGCACCCGAGCAGCGAGCGGGGTGGTTTCGAGGGGTGGCGGAAACATCGAAAACGATGTGGAGGTGGTCACTGAGTGTTACCACCTCCTCCGCCACCCTCCACCCCGACATGAGACGTGCGGCGGCGGGCGTAGCCCACGAGAGGTCAATAATTGACTCTCCCTGCCACCGGCACGCACGTGCTCGCAGACCCTCGGTTGAGCAGCCGAAGGTCCGCCCTCGCCGCCCATTCCTCCACGGCCTCGCCCCTCGCGTCGGTCCTGGGGCCTCCCCAAAGGGTAGACTTCGCATTGAAGTCCCCCAGGACCAATGTCGGACGAGTCGGATCGCGGGAGACAAAGTCCCGGATCCCGTCCAACAGCAGCTCAAATGCCGCGAGGGGCATTCTCGGAGGGGCATACACCCCGACCACCGCCAGGCGCCCATAAAGCGCCGCGACGAAGCCGCGCCCGCGCGTCAGAACGCTCAGGGGCGCGGCTTCGTCGCCGACCACCGCCACGGAGCC
>NW_015373979.1:595587-596777 GCF_001272555.1 Dufourea novaeangliae | reverse complement strand
CACTTTCCGGCCCGGGGACCTCTAAAATGGAGGAACCCGTCTGGCCCTTGCGATAGCGGAGGTCGGTAATCCCGACCTCCGCTAGTCTGACCCCGGCGACAGCCCGCCGCATGACCTCCGCATACGGCGTTTGGCTGCCCGGGGCCACCGCAAGGGCGACCGCTGCCCGCGTCGGCACGCGTGGGGGGCGACGGCCCCCATTGCGTTTGCTAGAGGTAGGCGCCGCCTGTCCTATCCTTTTGTCTGCGTTGAGTTGCGTAGTGGTGTTGGGCTGTGTTTCGTGCGTCTGTTGATTTATTTTCCATAATCTATTCTAGTAATGTATGTGCTGACGGCGATTTTGTAAGAGGGGCATTCTTTCGATCTCGAAGAGTGGTCGTATGGTTTATGCGCTCTTTTACAATTTATACAGCTTGGGGTTTGTGATACCTTGGGGCACTTGCTGTATGTATGGCCTGACTGAGCACAGTGTCCACATGTGTCTTCGGTAGCCTTGCAGTGTTTGGCTACATGACCAAAGGATTGGCATTTGTAGCATCTGCTGGCGCGAATATAGTCCTGAATAAAGCACGAGTTCCAACCTATGAATACTCTGCTTCTTTTCAGTAGTAGTTCGCGGATACTTGGTGTGACCTCAGCCACCCAGTTGACGGTTTCTTTGTCCTTGTCTCCCGTTCTAAATATCAGAGTAAATTCTTCCAGAAACTGAGGTTTCGGTATGCAGTCTAAGTTTTGCTTTTTTATTGCTGCCAGGATTTCTTTTTGTTGCATATTTTTGGGGATATTGTAGAGGATCATCCTCGGTCTCTTTTTGGGTGGGAGACCTGCCTGTAGTCCGGCGCTTCTCAATCTGTCGTTTGTAAGTACGTTCTCAAGGTCTTGTTTGTCTCGGTTTCAATTAAGACCCCGTTGTTATTAATCATCCTGACATTTCGGATTTTTAGTTTTTCTTTGGCGGGGGCGATATTGGATATTACTGCGCGCTTGGTTTCCTTGCTACTGTTTATCTTACTATTAGGTTCCGGGTAGATTGTAATGATATGTCTCGGTGGTTTGATTTGTTGTTCCTTTACTATGCTTGACCTTACCTTGACTTTATCTGCGTACGAAAGGGACTCTTGTTTTGAAATCGGTGACCTTATTTCGTTGATTTTTTCGACAACACTATTTATCGTCGCGTCAAGGGTGTT
>NW_015373979.1:585510-595519 GCF_001272555.1 Dufourea novaeangliae | reverse complement strand
TTATAGTTATCGTAAATCTTTGCTGCAGTTTCTTTGATTCTTGTAATTTTGATGAAGTTCAGCAGACGTATGGCAGGTAGCAGTGTCGTGGTTTCCTCTGCCGTATTGCAGTTGCTGTGACAATTGCTGTTTTCGTCGGAGGAGCGAATGGTGTTCTTCTTTTTTCTCCGGATCTTTAACTTGCTCGACGACGCGTCAGACTCGGGAGTTTCGGCAGTGTCTTCTTCACTCCTTTTCGGCAGTTTACGCTTACTTGCATTCTTGTAGGCTTCCGCTTCACATTCCATATTTTCTGCGCGTAGGGACATTGCAGTATGTGCAATGGCTCCACCTACAATGTTGTCCACTTGAAAGTGTTCTCTTCGGTGTCAGCAGCCAATCACAGCGACGTGCTGTGATGGCAGTGGCTCTGCAGTGGCTGCAGCGCTGGCCTGATTATGTTGCGTTGCTCGCGTCAGGTGCGTCGCCTAACGGCGGCTAGATGAACTAGCGCCACCAGTATGGCGACTTGGCGTCACTAACAAACACAAATTATTTTCACTCGTAGTTTTCTTCACACAGCACAGATCACCGTGATTTATATCACAAATTGTTCTTCGCTACTTGCACTTCATGTTTATACACAAGGATGTATTTTTTACTGACTTTTTACCACAAAATTTCACGAATATTGGCGGAGCGATCGACACGCGTCTACTCTATTCGGCGCCGTCTTGCGGAGAGTCGAGTAGATAGGGACAGTTAATATTTTGCCTGGTCGCCCGAGGGCAACACAGAGATGCTTCCTCGCCCATTGGGCATACGCAATTACTGATACCCACCTCCGCTCCACACCTGCGAAGGGTACACCCGGTATACCGGGCTGGCCTGGAAAAATCCCCCTCCTCACCATTTAAGGGTCATCGGAGAGGAAGGCCGTCCATAAAATGGAAGTGACTGGCTTAGCCGTCTCGCCAACGACGCTTCTCCGAAGAGCCGCATCGGGGGCGAGCCGTTACCAGCGGGGACCACGCGGAGGTGGAGTCACCAGCCTACGCTCGGCCTCGAATGTTCTGCAGATAGTTCCCTGATTGCATCTATATAATCGATACAGCCATACGACATCCGCAAACTACTGTCCGGGCACGGGCTCGCATTTCAACTAGGGTTCGTTGAAACTATCGGCCCCCCCCCCCAAAAAGTAGATAGGGACAGAGGGAATCTCGTTAATCCATTCATGCGGATCAGATGCGGAATCAGGGAGCCGTTAGGAAATGTTAGTTAGTGCCTCGTAACCTTTGGATTTATAATTAATACAACTCGAGCGGTAAAGTTGTATTAGTGTGGGAACGGTCGACCTGATATTATTCTAAACTAGAGGAAACTAGTATATCGATAATACTACAGATTTCTGGATCTTGTTATGGATTCAAAATGAACTACACAGATTTATAAAATAACAGTATTATTAATCAGTCTTTAGTTACAAATGTGTTGCGTAGTGTTGTCGCGTAGTAGTAAGTAATAATGAAATAATAACTATTACCGAATTAAATAGGTGCTCGGTGTTAACGCACTGCCGATGCGGGGGTTGTGAGTGGATTTTACGGAATAATGCCAAAGTAATAATTCTAGCCGGAATACAAATAAAGTGTTCACGGTTTACTACAAGGTTAACTGGATTCGAAAGGGAACTTTAGCCCGATCTCACTAACGTAACCACCAACTCACAAGAACGTGACGCGACGTGCCTCTAAAGGCGACGGTACAGTTCTGATCCCCCGAGCGTTAAAATCAACGGGTTTATATAGGCCTAGAAATTGGTGGGGATGCTGTGAAATTTCCATATAACGAAATTTTTGACGGTTGAAGTTGCGTCACGCTTCCTAGTTTTTTGGTTACCACGCCGTGGGAACGGGTTTTACTCCCTCACTTACTCAAGAGATAACGAAAACGTAAGGGCGTTTTCCTTTGCCGGGTGCGAGCTCAGACTATTAGAGCGAGTGGTATGATAGGAAATTCTTCATACGTATCATCACAGTTAATCATATCCTTGCAGTTCATTCGAAGCGGGGAGAAGAGGTTTTCCGAGTATTTGAACGAGAGAAACGAGACAACTATCGCGAAGAGATGTACTTATAGACATATATATATATGAAAAATATAATCGAATCGGGATTGATAATAAAGGCTTGAGACGACAGGTAATCCGGGTGAGGTATACGACAGTATGGTAAGCGTGAACCTAATCCGCTTGTTCGCGTACGGTCTCAGCGAGGGGCAATGTGATTTACGAATCCGTGCTTACTGGCACTGGGGTAGTCGAATTTTCTTCGCATTATGCTCGATTAAAATCGAAAGAGAAGAGGGTTCGCCCCCAGGAGACGGCGATCAGGTGAGGCGTGCTATTCACCGACGTGCCGGGAGAAATCCATGAGTACGTCGGGGGCACATCGTGGAGAGGGAGAACGACCCAACGACAGGAAGCTCGCGGTGGCGGATTACACTGTGCAGAGTCTTTGAAGTCATTCAATCTCGATCGACGAATAAGTACATTCAAGATAGGAGAAGATATAGAAGAGATCCAGGCACGGGCCATTGCAGCAGGAGGGGTCAGGCGGTTACCGGGGGCGTACCAACCGGGGAATGGACTTCGGGAGAAAATGGCGGATCACGAAGGGGCGGAGCGTCGGGAGAAGAAGCGAAAAAGAAAATGGAGGGCGGCGAGGGAAGAAATATGGACACGACGGAAGAACGGGAATAGAATGATTAGGAGGAGTACGGGAGCGAATATATAAGAATTACAAGGGACGGGGGGTATTAGCGCAAAACGCATGCATCGATTCCACGAGGAAATGCAAAGAATTCTCGTGGATAGATGCATGTTGCGATGAAGGAAGCGGGGAACGTAGGGTAGCCAAGTTAGCTGAGGGGGAAGTTGGGGGGGACTAGGAAGGCACAAGAGATGCAGGGGACAAGCAGGTATCCGAAAAATATACCTGAGATATGCACGGTACCAAGGAAACCTGGGGGGGACTAATGTAAACACGCGTTAAAAAGGGGGCCAAAATCGAGGCCGAAGGCGAATCGCGGCCTCACAACCCTCCCCCCCCTCTCGGGTAGTGTTCCGGGAGTAATACAGGGAGGAATAAACTAGGACTAAGAGGGGAGGCGGAAATATGGGAAGTAAGGAGGAAAAGGGCTAGAAAGGATAGTGCAGGAATAAGGAGGGAGAAATAATGAGAAAGAACAGGTAAAGGAGAAAGGAACACGAGGAAACAAGCTGTTAGGAGACAAAGGCGCGCGCTGATATGGTATAAGTAGTTGAAAGGAGCTAGGATATGATTCAGGGGGAATTAAGAACTCATGGTTTGAACGGGTCTCGGGAGGATAGGGTACACGGACCCCATAAAAGGGAACCACATAGGAAGCATCAATCACAAGCACTATATCCTTGAAATTTCACCCTCCAGGAAATGGCAAAAGAAATAAGCCAGAAGCGGCGGCAGGCGCTACGATTACGCCAGAAAAGAATCAACAGAATGAAGAAACATAGGGCTGGGGTAAAGTCCAGGTTGAATCGGGAGGAGAGCCTTCAGGAGACGAGGAGGAGAAGGGAAGTACAGAGAATGGAGGAATGGGAAGGGGCTATCTCGCCAGTCACCTGGAAAGATTGGTCGCAGGAAGGAGAGGGGGAAACGCAGACAGAAAGAAGGACCCAAGATACGGAAGTTGAACGGGAGAACGAACAGGAGGGGGGGATTCCCAGTGACAGCGAGGAGACTATCATTTATATCTCCGATGAAGAAGAAATCAGGGAAAGAACCCCCCCTTTAAGTTACAGCCCCATCACCTCCCCGATAAGCGAATGGGATGAGGTGATGGAGGAGGGAGAAAATCATCCACCTCCCCTGGAGGAGGCGGTAAGGACACAGATCCAATGGGAAAATGAAGAGGATATGGAGGATTGGAGAGACCTTCTGGCCGGAGAGAATTTTGATAAGAAGATGGTGGGGGACATGGGACTGTTAGTCAGTGAAAACCTCATCCTGGCGTTTAAAAGGAACGATCATTCAGAGGACTTGGAGCCAGGAAGAGGGATTTTAATCGAGGAAGTGGAGGACGAAGAAGCCGAGGAAATCGTCTGGCTATAGGACAGTAACTGGTGAGATCCGTTCATTAAAAAAAAAAAAAACCCGTAATTTGGTCATTTATAGAATGTGGAACATGTACGATCCAGAATCCCCAGAGGTGGTCATCGAAGAATCGACGTCGGGAGAATCAGGAGAAGCGATGGAGTTAGAGGAGGCCTGCGAAAAGGGTGGTTCTCGTGAAGAAAGCAGAAAGGAAGGAAAGGTGACGAGGGAAGGAGAGGCGAGGACACAGGAGCAAACACAAAAAAGTACCCTGGCATTGAAGCTCGACGACAGGGATATGACGAGGGATGCGGGGAACTATATTTTTGACACCTTCTTTAGGCAGTCATTAAAGGCGAGGAGAAAGTTCTCCTTGGTTAGGTGGGGAGTGAAGGGTGGAGGGTTGTTGCTAACGACAAGGTGTGAAAAAACAAAGAGACTTATGGAAGAGGAAGTAGAAAAGGGCTTACAATGGAGAGGTTCAAAGGTGGTAAAATGCCAGGTCGAAGACCTAGAAAGAAGGAGTATGGTGGCATTATGGTGCAGCCATAGTACCATGCTCTTTCGTGATTTAGTGGAGGCCATCATAATAGAACACCCTGCGCTGAGGGCGGAAGAATGGGTGTTCTGGAAGGAAACTGAACCAGAAGAGAAAGGGAGGGAGTTCACCATAAAAATGCGACCGCACTCAGCGCAGGGGATAAGAAGGAGTAACGGAAAGCTCCGCCTCTGCGGTGGAGTCATTCGAATTGTATGTAAAATTCTATAATAAGTTAGGATAAGGTAGAACGATAATTAGCAATAAGATGTATAATAAAAATAAAAAGAGAAAACAATGAAAACAATTTATTAATAGATAAATAAGTATGTATAACAATAATAAACCAGAATTAGGACTTAAACATGTATATATACGCGTAGACTATGTGAATAGATTTGTAAGCCACGCTAGGTATAGACTATAAAGTAGGTTAGGGATATAGGATACAGGACATAGATATGATTAATAGTAAGCAACGGATGAATAAAATAAGTTACATAATAATACATTAAGACACGTGAATAAACCAAAAAGGGGGCGCGAGCATTTGCTACACCCCATAGTAATAAAAGCAAAAATGGAGTCTACCTTTTATTTTCCCTACCAAACTAGGATAATCCAAGGACATAAAAGGTGATGGTTATAGGAAAAAGGAAAGGGTGATAAGGGACACGGCAATAAGTAAAGATGGAAAGAGGGAGTAAGTTAATCTACCAAATAAAGAAGGGTAGGGGAACATTTCGGGGGGTATAAGGTAACGGGGTAAGAAAAAGGGAAAAGTATAGTAATACTAGGAAAATAATAAACAAGGCACTTTCCAGCCTAAGACAGAAACATCGGGCTATGGAGGGACGAAACCGATGCGATAAAAAGGGGGGTCAAGGAGAAAATATAGATATTAGGACAAAATATAAATAAGTGGATAAGAAAGGGTGTAGTAAGTGAAGGGAGGAGGTACAAATAGGGGAAAATTTTTACTTTCAGGACAAAATGAGGGTGGTCCAAATCAATCTACATCATGCGGCCGCGGCGGCACAAATCTTAACGAAGTATATGAGGCAAAATAATGTGGCCATAGCACTAATACAGGAACCCTATGTGGCGCACCACGCGGTCAGAGGCCTCGGTATGGCGGGAAAAATATACGCGGTCCAAGCCGGCAAGGACCTCAGGGCATGCGTGGTGTGCAGGGGGAACCTGGTGGTCACTTTTTTGCCTCAATTTAGCTCAAATAATTTAGCAGTAATATCTTTAAGAGTAAAAAGCGAAAGTCTGGATAACGAGAAAGAAATGATAGTAGCATCGGGTTATCTTCCCTGGAATTCGGACCGAGACATTCCAGGGGGGGAAATATTAAAGCTAGTGGAATGGTGCGAACATAGAAACACCCCACTCCTCTTGGGCATGGACGCAAACGCGAGAAATGTCATTTGGGGAAGCAAGGATACGAATAACCGAGGAAGGGATCTGATGGACTCTATTATCCAACAAGAACTGGTAATATACAACAGAGGGAGATCTCCTACCTTTCAAAGGTCGGATCGGGCGGAGGTGCTCGACATAACCCTAGGCAACAGACAGATGGACGGGTAAATTTCGGACTGGAAAGTGTCTAACGAGGTGTCAATGTCGGACCACAGGTACATCACCTTCCAACTGAATGGAAGAGGTGCAATGGAGACCTATCCGGTAAGGAACCCGAGGAAAACGGAGTGGAAGGAATTCCGAGCAAATCTGGCGATCAGATTACCGGAGTTACCCAGACACTACGGGAACCAAGAAGAACTGAACGAATATGCGAAGGAATTCTCAAGAATCACGATCGAATGCTGGGAAGAGGCAACGGAAATAAAACCTAGCGAAGAAAGAAGTAGAGTCCCTTGGTGGACTAAAGAACTCACTAAGGATGTGAAACAGGTAAAAGCTTTGGCGAAAAAAGCTCACAGAAGAAAAGGAGCATGGCACGACAGGAACCAGCTACGAGAAGCAAAAAAGATGTTGAAACAAAACCTATACAAGGCTAAAACACAAGCATGGAGGAGATTTTGTGCCTCAATCGATAAGGTATCGAATGCGGCAAAAATCAGCCACGTGCTTATGAATGCGACACCCAGACAGCTGGGTGCACTAAAGAAAGGTAACGGGGAATACACCGAGAATGATGGGGAGATACTGGGGAAACTGCTGGGGGCACACTTCCCAGGATTTTCCCGTAATCCCCATCAGTTAGATATTACGGATGGAACACAGGAACCAGGAGCACATTGGGCACTGGCCAATGTGATAGTATCGTTCCATAAACTAAGGGACGTAATCGGTTCATTCAATCCGTATAAGGCACCAGGATCGGATGGAATCTACCCGATAATTTTGAAGAAAATGCTACCCATAGGGGAACAAGCACTATTAAAACTGATAAGAGCTTCGTTCGCCACAGGCCTCATACCAGAGGACTGGACGGCAACGAAGGTTATATTTCTACCTAAACTAGGGAAGGCAGATTATTCCACGCCGAAGGCCTTCAGGCCTATCAGCTTGACCTCATTTACATTAAAGACCGCAGAGAAATTAATGGACAGATATATTAAAGAATATGTCTTTCCGATACACCCATTACACGATAAGCAACATGCTTTTCGAACAGGACATTCAGTCGAAACAGCATTGCACAATGTTACATTGGCAATAGAGACATCTTAGACTGAGGATGTGGATACACAATATGCTGACCAAAAGAAGGTTAGTGGCGACAAGAGGGGGACATTCAGTTTCAGGTTATGTAAACAGAGGCTGCCCTCAAGGTGGGATACTATCCCCATTGTTATGGTGCTTGGCGGTAAATTCACTGCTACAAGCATTAGAAGGTTGCGGTGTTGTCATATCGGCGTACGCAGACGACGTGGTGTTCTTGGCTATAAGCAATGATATTCAGGAAGCCTACGATAAGGCACAAGAAGCACTGGAAATTCTAAAAATCTGGTGCGACAGTACAGGCTTATCGGTAAACCCGGATAAGCTGGAGGTGGTGCGATTTACCAAACGAATCAAGATACCAGCTACGGAACCGTTGAAATACGAAGGTAAAGATCTAAAATTGGTAGATGAAGTAAAGTTTTTAGGGGTGGTATTCACCAAGAAACTCCTGTGGAGAAGGCAACAATCTCTATATGGTAAGTAGAGCCATAGGTGGTACATGGGGATTCTCCCCCAGAATAACGAGATGGATATATAGATCCATAGTGGTGCCAAGGGTAACACACGGGGCCATAGCGTGGTGGCAGGCGGCAAAAATGACGACGGTAAGGAACAAACTGAACAGTCTCCAGGGGCTGGCACATAGGAGAACTTTGGGCTCGCTCAGTACCACTCCGTTGGTAGCGATGGAGGTACTAACAAATACGACCCCATTAGACACAACTATTATAGACATAGCAATCAGGACGGCACACAGACTCAAATGTTGGAACAGTTGGACGGAGAACAATTACGGTCATGCATCAATTATAATGAACGAGGCAAATGCGGAAATGAATGACTGGATGAAAATGGATCAGGATAGAAGTGCCCCTAGTATGGTGCCGCAGCGATCTTTTCAGGTTAAAATACCCACCAGAGAACAATGGAGACAGGACGAGGTACTATCAAGAAACCAGATTGAGTGGTATACAGACGGTTCAAACAGAAACGGATTAGCAGGAGCAGGGTGGACAAATGGGACCACGGAAAGGCATTACGCAAGCCTGGGCAGGAACGTGACGGTCTTCCAAGCGGAAGCCTATGCGATAACGAGATGCGCAAGACTTCTCATGGATAAAGGTACGTGTAGTAAAGATATACGTATTTTTACAGACAGCCAGGCGGTGTTGCTGAGTGTTCAAAAACTTATGCATACATCGGTAACGGCAAGAAGGTGCAAGGAGCATCTCAACGAACTGGCATCCAGAGGTAACAAGGTTACACTGTGCTGGGTGCCAGGTCACAAAGGTATCGCAGGAAATGAGCTAGCGGACAAATTGGCTAACATGGGTTCGGGAAGAGCCCCGCCGGAAGGAGTACCCAGGCAGGTACCGCTACCAGAAGCGGCGTTTGCCCTGGGTAGGAGAAGATGGAGTATGGAGCAAAGAAAGAGGAGATGGGATTCCACTGTAGGTTGTAGAGTGGCCAAGAAAATGATAGGACCGGATCCTATATACAAAAATTGGAGGGACCTAATGGACCTCCCACGCGAGGACACACGGAGAGTCGCGGGACTTTTGACGGGACACGCGATTTTAAATCATCATCTCACACGGATGGGGGAATTGCAGGATGAACACTGCGAATTCTGCGACGAATATATAGCCGAATCGGCTGAACATATCCTGACGAGTTGCCAAGGATTAATGGAACCTCGCTTCAAGAGGTTCAGGAAAGCAATTCTGGATGAAGAGGATGTGCAACAACTAACAATAAAAGGAATCCAGAAATTTGCGCAGGATGTGGATAGAACTAGGCCAAGGAATGAGGACGAGGAAGAAGAGGAGGAAGTCTGGTAAGAAGAAAGTTAAAGGAGGGAATCCGGGACGCGTATGGGAGGACGGGAAGGGAGGCAAGGCAAAAGGATGTATCAGGGAGGGGGGAAGGGGAGGGGATAGTTAATTCTTTTTCTTTCAGTCCAATACAGGCATTAGGAAATTATACACAAAACTAATACAATGGTCTTAGAGGGAATACAGGAATAAGAGCGTAAAGGGAATGCACGTAAGGACCAAAAACATTAAGACGAAATAAGATAAAAACGCACACACGAAGGAAGGAGGGACGCCGCAATTTAGTATTTAAGCGCAATATTATGTAACACGGCATCGGCAAGGAAATGTACATATCAATAATAAATACTTATGTAAACAGCGTAATATGAGTTATGAATAACCATAATGGGGGAACTAGGAAGCTAAGCACAGATAGGGCGAATAAAAAGGGGGGAGGGAGTTACAACGTGGGGACAATAGCGTAGGTAGCAATTAAGTAAGAACAACAGATATACAACAGAAAGGGAGGAAGGAACATAAAACGGGGAAGGAATTGTACCCTCCCTAGATTCCCACTCTATAAGCCAGTAGGAAGTTTAGGACATAGTAATAAAGGAAGTAGGAGGGGGGGGATACAAATAAATAAAGAGGCGTGTCAAAACCAAACTTAAAGATATAAAAAAAAAAAAACAACAACAATAACAACAACATACAATGGGATACATAGACCACATATATGAAACGCCTAAGTCTAAGAAACCCCGCGGAGGGAGAAAGAGAAGGTAATAACAACATGCAAAACTATACGATGAAAGGATAATAAAGAAATATATATATTTATA
>NW_015373979.1:569942-585431 GCF_001272555.1 Dufourea novaeangliae | reverse complement strand
AGAGTGGGACTAGTGTTTGTTCCGAAGCTCGATCCATGAGGACCTTACGTGAAGAGGGAGGGCGCAGGACGGGAGACATCGGTGACTCTCGTTCAGACGTAAAGCTCCTTCTCAGTCCCCCCCGGAACCCGAGAGGTTAATCGGTCCAACCATCGAGACCGCATCAGAGTGATGGGACAGGATGCTTCGGGCTTTCCAACAAATAACGTATGAACGCGGATCCAACCCGTGCGTGCGGGGTGTTGGGATACGAGTCGGGAGGGCAAAGCAGACAGGGGGTTGTAAGCCTGCCGACATGCTTCCCGAAGACCACTCGTGAAGAGGCAGCGCGGGGGAAAAGACAGATGGGGAACCCTGTCGACTCCAGCCGCATTTTTGCCTCTTGGTCCCCACCGCGATCCCAGGACGACGGAAGACTGGAACAGAAAGCAGTTACCCCGGCGTGGGGGGATCGCGGCGATAAACTCAGGATCCGCGGAGGACAACGGACCGGGTGGGTTCCGGGAAGTAGCCTGGGGGTGGCAAGGGCCCGGAACCCGAAGACCGTCCGTGAAGGGGGTAGGCAGAAGTATTTGTCCAAGGACGGGACAAATAGGCCTAAATTCCCCCTTCGTTCTCGAACTAATTTAAGATAGGCATCGGGGAATCCGATCGCGGACGTTGACACGGGCTTGCGTACACCGAGCGCACATCTAAACACCAGCCCGTGGCGACGTTTTCGTGGGCAAAGGACACCGATGCCGAGTAGCGTACGGGACAGCGGCCAAGGACGCGTGGTCACAGACTGGACCGGGCGGATCTTCGACAAGATGATACCGGAACAGAGGTAAGAGACATAAACGCCAGGAGCGCTCATTCGGGCCCGAGGGAAGGGGGGCGATGGCCGTTCCAGGTACTAAACCCTTCGGGGGCCTGGTTGTGCCGCCTTGAATAGAATAAAACGCGTAGGGGCCCGAATGCGATTCCGGACAGCGGGGCGTATACTGGCGAACCGAGTCCCGGAAGCATGAAGAGCATGCCTTTGCGGGACCACGACCCAACGAGCCCCGCGGTCATCGTATACCGGAAGGCAGTTCTTTACGAACGAAGCACCGGTCGTAAGGTATGGCATTACCAAAAATAGGCCCCATGTGCCGGTAAACATTCGTGACCCCGGAACACATATGTCGACGGGTCACGAAGGCGCTTGGCACACGCTGCAACGATCCGTGATACGCCTGAGGGAGAGAGCGTCGACCATTAGGGAGGGGCGATTAATGACCCAGAACGCGAGAGGTGGTTCCTGATGAACCTGATATTTCCTCTTCGGAGAAATTTCGGCGAAGTCCGGTGGGCCATCGTCTCGCGTCGCGTTCCTTGCAGACTCTAGGGTGGGGGGAGGACGCGATCTACTCTACCTCGTTTCTCATTCTAGTAAATTCACATACCCAGCTATAATTTTAGTCTAGCTTCACACTGGCGGTGGATTCATTTATGGTCCACTGCGGCTCCCAGGGGAGGTGATCGCCGAACCCGACCACGTCTCTCCTTGAGGTCGGCTAGAACGGCCTCCCCATGTATCTCTATTTGGAGTCCCGGGACTCTCTCCCTGTCCTTGCGGGGGGGGGGTGGTAGATTTGTGAAGGGTATCAGAGGAGGGGGTGCTCCTAAAATATTCGGGACATAGGTAGGTAGTACAATAGGGGGTTGAAACAGACGACACAGCTCTCTCTCGATGATGGAACGTATGCAAGCACGATGATTCCACCCCTGGTACAGACTCGGTCTGTGGGTGAAGCAAAGAGTGAGCCGGTACTCACTTTGGAGACGAAGGATCGGTGGCCCCGACGATATACTCCATAGTCACTGAATTAGGTAGGGATGGGACGATCCTAGTGACTCTCCGCCCCCCGGCGAGTACTTCCTCGCCTCAATGTGGCCCGGGCCTAAAAAAGTTGGTCGGGTTGGAAAACTGGGGGAAACAATCGCCCCGGGTAACGCCCACCGCAGCCCCGGCTACTGTGGCGGGGGCTGTGTGATAGCTAACGGCGCCAGAGCCACTGCTGCGGCCTTGGGGGGGAAATCGCACTTCCCCTCTCCCGGGAGAAATGAGCAACTAACTAACTAACTAACTAATCATATCCTTCCGGAATGAATGTGGGCAGCAAAGAATTGTATAATATATGTCTACAGATACTATTTTTTATCGGCCATAGTCTATGTTAAGGGGGCGGTAACGGCCCCCAAAGTGGAGGGATGAAGATATATTTTTTGGAATACATATCTCGGAAACTAGAGAGAGTAAAAAGCAGTTGTTTACTTTAAATTGTGTGTTTTTGAATGGGGAATTTAGACATACAAGAAAATTCAAGAAAAAGTAATTTGTGTTAATAAGATATTAAAAATGTGAAATATTTGTTTAATTTTCTTATGTTACTAAATTCCTCATTCAAAGCCGTACAATTTAAAAACAAATAACTTTTTTCTACTCCCTCTAGTTTTTGAGATATTCAAAAAGTGTGTTGAGTTGATTGATTTGCTTCCTAAAATTTCTTGTGTACCAAAACAGTTTGGGGGCTCTCACCCCTTAACATGGACGATGACCGATAAAAGAATACGTACCAAATATTTTTTGGAAAACTACCTCCCACACAAGTGTCGTCCAAATCAGTGTGTGTGGGTTCGGTATGTTCCCTTGTTGCTAATGTTACACTGAAAACAGTATTAATAATCGATAGTAAGTGAGTGTTTGACTGCCTTTCCCGCCACTGTACATTATTATTGAAATGAAATTAAAGAAAACGAAGAATAAAGTAAATAATAAATAAGAAAAACATTTAATCTAAATGAATATTTGAATTGTGCCGATAACGGCCAGTGCTGTATCGGATCTCGTCATTTGTCTTCCTTGTTTCTGTTCTGCTTCGTATTTTGAATGTCGATAACGACATCGGGGTGGGAGGTGCCGTTTAATCGGGCCGCGCGGCAAATCGAGGGAAATACCATGTTACTCGCAGTAATCTACGACTGCGACATGGCTGGAGGACTGTTTTTTCTCATCCCTTTTTTCATTTCATCCATGCTCCTTCGATGGTTCCGCGAGCGTCCGTAACGATTATTACACGTGTTTTGAACGAAATTTTTTCCAGTCCGCCGGGACAAACATTATTTCCAACGGTTCTAGACCCAATGCTTACGGGGGTTTCGTTTCTGCGCCTCTACTGTTACCATCTTCCGACGCGTGATCCGAATGCACCAATGCGATACGACTAACCAGACGAATCGAAAATCCTTGTCGGTGCGGGCGCCCTCGATCGATACCACTTGTATTTGCGTTTGCTGTTTATTTAAAGAGTCTGTTAACTTTTCGAAAAAGGCATGTTGCAGGCGAAACTGATGGAAAACAAATAATGGATACGATTGATTGAAACTGAGGGAACGGAGTTTGCGTGTGTGCGGTACGCGGAAGGTAGACTGATGGTTTGACGGATGCATCCTTTACGGATTAATATTTCCATGTACTTCTGTTCTGCTCGATTTCCTGTCGATAAAATGAATTTTGTGAAATGTAACATTTTTTTCAGCCAATCTGATAAGAGGCATATGTAACAAATTTTGTACTGTTAAGATTGTTTTCGACGCAGTTAAATCATAGCCTGAATGATATTACGATGTAATTTATGTTGTCGCAAAACTAAACGCGCGCATCCACCTTTTTGAATCCACCTAGGGTTGTACAGTCAAGGTTCGTTGTTGGAACGTCTGGACGACCAGGTTTACGACAAAGACATACATAACATAATCATTTAAACCAATTTGGAGATTAGGAGCTCTATATGTTGCTTTATTGATGTAAAATTCTGGCGTGCGCTTCTAGCGACTCGACTTCTATGCTCTATAGCGATGGACGTCTCGTAAGTCTGGAGACTCGGTATGGTCATTAAGTGTGAAGTTATAATAAACTGCATTATTAAACTAAAGTGTTGTCCCATAATTAGGAAGGGTGGTCCTATGAGCGCAGTTGTCTTTGAGTCAGCACACCACGTGCAAATACCCTCGGAACCTAAACGATCCTCTGATTAACCAAAGATAACAACAGGTCGACTAAACCTATGACGACCGCTTAGTTTCGCGTGCAAGTTTCACCAGTGGCCGGCTGTTTCTGCCAAGAATTAACGAAACGTCGTTCTTGCTATCTATGCAAAAAATTCAACAATAAAAACGACAATATATACAGTGACATAGAATGTATAATAAATTAGAAACCAACATTAATTTCGCCAAAAAGGTTATTATAATTTCAGTAATCGTAAAATAAGGAATCTGTAATCCATCATTTTGACGTGTTTGGTAGTTCCTAGTGCTAATTACAAATGGCAATTTTTTGTGCACCGATGGAAGAGAAATGCTGTTAGATTTTCCCGGGATTACGTGCTGTAGAATACCTCTCCGTCAGGGCGACACCTGACAGCGTCGAGTTTGTGATAGTATTGTTCCACGAGTCAACGGCAGGAATGGCGCGTACGTTTGAAATATTTGAATTAGTTATGTAGTCTTTTGTTTGATGGCTGAGACGTATGAAGAATGTTTGACAAATGTGAAAAGATTCTGTTAGGTCGTGCAATGTTCGCACTTAATTGCCGAACCGTTACACGATCTTTAGAATTTCGAAACCGAAAATAAAGCACACTTAGATTGTTTCGTAATGACTGTATTTACAAGTTGTGTGTTTGTGTGCGTGTCTGTGTGTGTGTGATGTTCACCGGGTGAGTTCTGGTTTGAGTCTGATTTTCGTGTGTCGTCGCTTCCTCCAAATTCGCTGAAGGCGTTACCAAACCTCGCTTTTTTTTTTTTTTTTTTTTTTTTTTTGGAGGAGGAGGGGAAATGCATTACGCATTCCTGGGTATGTGCCACCCAGGATATGTGGGACTCCCGATAATCGGTGTACCCACTAAAACCCCTCCTCCCAGCTGATAGACGCCCAGCCCCACCCCGGCTCCATCTTACGACATTTCAACAGGGGGGGAGGCCCTTCGACGAGTATGGTGTCTTCCTGACGATGAACATAATGTTCCTTCCGTTATATATGTGTATAAAACAAAAAAAACAACTCAATGATGAAGAGTGAATTCTCTCTAAATAAATAATGAAAGAAAAAATCTGAATCTTGAGTGATTCCGAGTTCTAAAATGCGAACTAAGAAAACCTAGTGGTACGAAAGAAATAAGTCATCGTGATTCTAGCAGAATAAAGGAAGTTTATGGGTAAACTATATTATGATTAGACTATGAGTATGTTAATGTAAATAGTAATAATAATATTAATAATAATAATAATAGTAATAATTAATAAATGAATGATAATAGTGTGTATACAGTAAATGTAAATAATTCATTAATGAAAAGCTGTCACTGTGTATATCAGTTGTGTGCTAACAGGGTTATCATTTACCCTCTTCTTTTCTTTGCCTTTCTTTGAATATTACTTTCATAGTGTAATTTTTTTTTTTGAACAACGGTAAAGAAGTCCATAAAGGACTGCCAATTGGATTGGCTAGAGATCATTATATTAATGAAGTTGTTCCAGTCAAAAAGTCCAACTTTCCCTTGGAGAATGGATCTCTCGTTTTCCCAATGGGGACATATAATCAGCGTATGGGCCGCATCATCGTCAGAATCGCAGAAAAAACAGGTGGCATTACTTCTACGCCCGATCTTATATAGATAGGCGTTGAAGCATCCGCAGTTGGTTAGGAATTGCACCGCGTAGTGATTTAGGGACATCGACCTGCTTCTGCCGATCCACCGCCTAAGATCAGTAATGGTGGAGGAGGTCCATGATGTTTTTGGGTTAATGTGGATGTATTTGATCCAGTTGTCAAGAACCCTCGAGTGCATAGACTCCTTCAGGGCTTTTTTTCTGACGCGTCTTGAAGTAATGTCCAGCGAATCAGATATGAGACCACTCTGTAATTCGCTTTTCAGTTCTTGACGGTACCAAAAAAGACCCTCCAGGTACAGTTCTATGGGGGGAAAACCTGAAATAATGCACAGACTGTCTCGTGAGGTAGTCCTGTACGCAGTAGTGACCCTTAAAAGTATAGCTCTTTGCGATCTTCTAAGGGCCTTTGAATTGTCGATTCTATTAATTTTGGTATACCAGTGGAGGGCTGCATAAGAAATTATAGAGCGCCATACGTAATAATATACTTCTCTTTTATTGTTGCTAATTCCGTGCGTATTGGGAAGGATTCTCTGAAGAGAGTTCACAAAGGCGTTGGCCTTGGTAGTAACCATGTCCACGTGGTGCTTATAGGTATTATTATTGTCCCAGGTAATGCCCAAATATTTCATTCTATCCACCAATGGAAATGCGAAATTATGTAAATTAATGGTTTCTCTGTTTTTATAGTTGCGCCCTGAGAGGGTCATCGTGAACGTCTTATGGGTGGCGATTTTGAGACCTTTGTTGGCCATCCCGTCGTACGTGGTATTAAATGCAAGTGATAAGGCATTAACAATGTCGGGCCATTTATATGCCTCGACCAGAATGAGCAAATCGTCGGCATACGCGACAGGAGTGATGTTTTTATTCGCAATCAGGTTCAACAAATCGTCGTAAACCCAATTCCAGGCAATGGGTCCAATAACGGAGCCCTGAGGGACACCGTTAGAAGTTCTCCTACAAATATTGCTATTATAGTTTTCTACGTAAATGAGTCTCTTCTGAAGAAAGTCGACTATTAATCCGGTGAACCACAGAGGTAACTTCCTTTTAACTAGTTGTTCTGCAATGCTGTCGAGCGTTATTGTATTAAATGCGTTGGTAACGTCTATGGACATGGCGGCAAGATTTTTGCTGTTTTTAGTGCAGAAGGAGTAGGTGGATGCCACTTCCTTCAGGGCGTCCAAAGTGGATCTAAATTTGGTGTAACCGAATTGGTGAGGACTGCAGGTTGACCCGGGATACTTGGTGAGTATGGAGATCATCAGCCTTTCCCAGACTTTAGATACTGCGGAAGTTAAAGATATGGGGCGATAATCATTTTTTTTTTTAGATTTCGGAACCAGTACTACTCTGGCGGTCTTCCAGGCAGGAGGCACGGACCCTATCCGGACGATGCTGGTGAACATGTTCAGAAATAAGGTAGGATAAAGTTTATGTGTAAATTTGATCATTTTATTAGTAACACAGTCTGGTCCTGGTGATTTCTTATCTGGTAGGTTGCGGATAATGCAGGATAGTTCATCGCCATTCAGGAGAGTCAAGTCCGGAGTAGTGTCCAGGCAGGAGTCTGGCATTATATGTCTCTCAATAATTGGATTGGGTGCATAACTGCCGATGGTGTTGGTAACCGATTCGGTCAGATTATCAGGAATCTCGCTGATATGCGCACAGTTGGGAAACAATTTGTCGATTACTGCCTCAACAGTCTGAGGGTCCTCGAAATAAGGATCCAATGTTTTCCTGCGATGGATATCTTTGATGAGGGACAAAGCCCCAAGGGTCATCCTCCAGCGGACCGATGAAGGTCCTCCAGGCCTTCTCCTTGCTGTTGAGTATGGTGGTTTTGTATACCTTGCGCAGTTGCTTATATTGCAATCTTAAAGCTGGAGTTTCAGGAGAATCTTTTATGATAGCTCTGGATAAACGCCTTCTTGCTGTATTGGCGGTTTTTCTCGCGCGTTTGACCTCGGAGTTCCACCAGTGCACCGGTTTATGTTTGGGGTTAATGCGGATGGTAGGAACAGACAGTTCAGCGGCTTTTTTTATTGCGTGGTAAGTGTGATACAGCGCTGTCGGAGTTTTTTGTAATTCTTGTCTCAGAATCCAGGTAAATTTAACTGGATCCCATTTTGCGTAGCTTCTAATGATTCTAGGTGCACCAGGTAAGTTAGTCGGTATGATATCTAATATTACAGGAAAGTGGTCAGAGGCCGTATAAATGATGGGGATGTGACCAACAATGGTAAGGTTTTTGTCCCATCTGCCAAAGGCGAAATCTAAGGTAGACCTGGAGGAGTTCCTCTCAAAGGAAAAATAGCCGGAGGGTTGTATCGCGGTCATATTGTGCCTTGAAATAAGATCTGTGAACAAGGCTCCCCGAGAATCGGTAAAGGTGTTTCTGCCGCAAAGGGGGGATTAAGCGTTAAAATCCCCAACAAAGATTAAATTTTTATAATTATACGCACAGATTGCTTCGATATCATCGAGGAATTGGTTCACCTGCTGCTTAGTTGCATTAGGGGACAAATATCCCGAACAGATGGTCCAGCCGCCGTACTCAACAGCGACAAGGCCACTGTAGGAGTGCAATTTGCTGATGTTGCCATATACACGTGCGTCTGATAGCTGCATAATGATCGACAATTTGTCTTCACTAGATTTTAAGTTATTTAAATTATATTTATAGATTTCTGCAATGAAGACAATGTCCGCATGATAGTCAGCAGCGATACCTCTAAGCGTATCGAAAGCAGTTAGGCTGTGATTAATATTTAAATGAATAATTCTCATTGGTTGAGAGAATTTTTCTTTTTCTTGTAATATGCCTTAAACGTGGGGCATTTAAATGTCCCTATCATGTGGTCTCTGTCTGCGATGGGTAGACCATTTTCTTTGCATGCACGGCAGTCCGCAACGGCAATGCAGTCGTCGACAGAGTGGTACTCCGAGCTACATTTCTTGCAGATGACACTTCTGAATTTGCATTTTATGCCTATATGCCCAACACCGTGGCATTTGAAACATTTCACGATGTTGGGCAGATAGCTAAACTTGGGTTTAATAGAACCTATTTTGATAGATCTATTATTGTCTAATTTGGTTTTGTAGTGAGCAGGGAGTGAGACGATGGCTGTCTGCGCGTCCGAGTACGATCTCCTGAGGGAGCGGACGAAAATTTCCTCTTCGGTTCCTGCATTTATAGAGGATTTGAGGTCATCAAGAATCTCCTCCTTGGTGATGAAGGGATCAAGGCCTTTAATTTCGAGGTTCATGATCGGTTGTTTGATTTTAACTAGGGCTTTGTTATTGATGATGCTGGTGATTTTCTTTACAGTTTCATCAGCTTCATCGCCCCTATTGAGTTCCAAGAGGAGGTGCCCTCTTATGGTTTTTCTAATTCCCAGGAGATTAATATTATCCCTCTCTGGGCCTGAAATAGATTTTTTTAGTTCTAGGTATATGTCGGAGTAGGTGAAATCCGGATTAGCTTCTATTATAATCGCCCTATGTTTGGGTAGATTGATATTTTTGTTTCTGGTTCTATTTTTAGAAGTTTTGCTTGTGTCCGTATTTTTTGGTTGCTGGGTTTCAGGTTTTTTGTTATTATTAGCTGGGTTTTTCCTAGAGATCGTGGGCGGATTACTTTTTTTATTGTATCTATCCGTAATTGAAGCATAGGTTTGTCTGGTATTAGACTGAGTGACTGACGGTATTGAGCGATTTTGCTCTTCCTCAGAGGTAAGTGGTATGTTTAGGATTCTAGAAGAGGAGAATCTGCGGTGAGCGGGTGGTAATTGCTTATCGCAGATAGTCCTTTCCGGTGTGATTTGTGTCGCTTGGTCAATTAATATTCTATTGGAGTTTTTGAGTTTTCTTGCCTGTTCTTCGAGCGTGTATAGATGATGAGAGTTTCTATTGATGCTAAAGACCGCCGATATTTCCTTTAAAACACCTTTAAGCAATGGTTTGAAAACAGATTTGGACATCTTAGGGTTAGAGAAATCAGTTTCAATTTTTTTGAGTTCTTTATAGATGTTGTTATAGCCGTATTGTCTGCGAGTCAGCGCGCCCCGGTAAGGCCCGGCGCGGATGGGTCCCAGGTTACCGAGCGCATGTGGCGGACTGCAGACCAAATGTTCGCTCCTTTTGTCTATTACTCTCTTTGTGTCAACGAAATTGACATTGCTTGAACGAAGGAAATAAAATAATAAAAGATAACGGTAACGTCAGATTCTAAAACCGTCGTTTCGGGTCTACTACGGAACAGATTCTATAAGACGATAGGTACGATTTGAAACGGCGTGAATGTGTAAAACGACGAACAAAATGTTTGAATGAAAGACTAATGGAATTTTAAAATATATGCCCGATGCTCGTGATTCCGCGAAGGAACAAAGCATATCGTTACCAACTTAATTTGACATTAATATGTTAAAAGTTTAAAATGGAGAAAATGCTACAACTTATGGTTACTATTTCTAATGATAAAACATGAAAAGAGATTATTTAAGTACCTAATTTGTATACTTGCTGACAATAGAATAAACAGAACAATGCAGATGTAATATAAATTGAATATTTTTTTACAGTAAGGTATTAAGTATGAGGAGCTATTTCCGATATCGTAGTTTGAAAATTTAATCGTTATATTAGGTACCCATAGATATGCTAGTTTGGAAACATCTAACAATTTTATTTGTCTATGTAGGTATGTATGCTAATTCATGCATCAGAGGACAGATACGTGAACCCAATGTTTTGAAACTAAAATGTTAGAAATATGCAAATCATATTTTGGCGCCGCTGAATGTCAGGTAAATAAGGTAGTTAGTTACCTGACCTACTGATTGAAGTAAAAACATGCGGTGTAACGGAGCCTCGTGTTTCGAAGACAGAGAACTCCGAGCTGTCGTTAAAATTGGAGCGTGCAAGACTGTGTCCGTGTCTTGCGCCTGTACTCTCATTTTAATACCTCCTCGATTACTCAATCGTCTGTGTGCGTTATACGCGTAATATTTACCACTATAACAACATAAAAATTGTTTATATTTCATTAGTAAAATGAAATTAGTCGCGATAACTCAACATTTTCCAGCTCTGAGGTAATCAATTACTGGGAACGGCATCACACTTCTGACGACTGTGAGAAATTAAACGCTCTTTTTCGTATCTGTTAAATGGGCACGAGTAAATAATTAATTAGCAGCGTTCTACCAAACAAAGAGCGACCCAGAAATTTAAAATGCATAGAAATTGAACAAAATTAAATACCAAGTTACAGGCATCACAAGTAGATACATACAGATCACAGTAAATTCGTCTTCTTTTACATAAACAATGTACAGTAGGATTTCTGTTATCCATACGCTCTATTATCCAAACATTTTGTGCTCCAAATAATATGTACATAAAAAGATTGCAAACATAAAAGTTTAAAACATCATGCAATAAAATTCACTTTCTGGAGAAATCTATATGTTGCTTATATTTTTCTATCGTTCGAGGTTTACGGAACATATATACGTACTTTCATGTTGCCAATAAATTTTGTGTTAACATTTTTTAGTGATTGTATTTGTAATGCATGTATATGTATATACAATACATGTCTAGTAAACGTTATCAGTATCTTGAATTGTCAATTATGACACAGGGAAATACGGTGAAAGTGTGTGTTAAAATGACAGTATGTGTATGCAATGTATACTCCCAAGTATTTACAAAGAGAATATCTGTACCTCAGCGCCAGAGTGTATGAATTCACACTTTTCAAACTTTAGAGGAGAGCAAATCAAAGGTGCGAAAATCTTGTAACTTTGGAACCGTTCGGTAAGAATTGAGCGAGAAACAATTGCTACCTTCGAACTATTGAATGGATGTAAGACAAGTCTCTACATATATGTAGAAATGGAGAACTTTACCTTATGTAATTCCTCTATGTGATGGGCTTTGCACTGTTTTAAATATATGAACCTAATATCATTTTTAGACAATTTGATAAAAACCCACAAATGCTTAAGAAAGTAAGACATTTATATTGCTTTTCACTTTTGCTATTGTAACTTGTATGATTTTTTTAGAAATTTAAAGTAGTCACTGTGAAGAATGAAAACGTTCTGCTGTCTAGATAATTATATTTGCCTATTGATTCGGGTGATATAAGTCTTAATATGCGATGTTATGTGGCCCACACTATTTTTGAGTTAGTGGTTGACGTAGGACCGATTACAGATATTATTCATTAACGATACATAGGGGATACCGTGGTAGAAAGTAACAGATTTTGGTTTTCATGGAATAAAAAAGTCTATATTTTAGCTAAACATTTAAGGTTAATTTATACGGATACGTTGGAGCTTCAAGATTATTTCTATAGCGCTGTAATGTTTTTGGATTAATTGCTAAAATTATTATGACCGTGAAAATTGACAGAGCCGGATTGTTACCTTTTGCCCCAGCTTGGGATAAAAAGTAACAACGGTTGGGGAAAAGTTGTACTATGCATAGATTAAGCAGAATTGTGTGCAAGGAAAGACAAAAAATAATTAAAACCAGCTAATAATTACAAAGAATCGACATAATTTTATAGATTTCTATTTAATTGGCTCAACACATTATTTCTTAATCAACAGGTACTCAATATAACAGAAATTGTTCTTTTTATAATTAGCACAACATAACATTATCTTCTTAATGAGATCAATTAATTATCATAATTAATGATTATCATAATTTATTGATTATTTGTTATCAAAGCACGTCTCTGTTATTTAAAAAGTTATAAGCCCTGTTACTTTTAACCCCGGTCTCTTCCAGCTAGTTCAGGTACATTAGTTATGCTCTCATATAGAGGTTATCGCATAGTGACGTTAGTAAACGTAAAATAGATTTCAATTAATATAATAAAATTTTATGAATAGTAAGGTCTACAGATTTGTTGTACTTTCTTTGTATCGAATAAAAATGTAAATCATATATGTGTTATAAGCAATTGTGTACATTTTCTCCATTAATGTTTTCTTCATTTAAAAGTAATCTGTGAATTTCAAAAATATTTTCCCACTAATTCTTCCTGGAAAATTTTTCCATTGTATAATTTTATGCAGACTGTGGACACTATTGCATACGTTTCAGCCTTTAATTATTTTCTACTTTTGTCATTATCTTGTATAAAAGTAGAACAGTGTAGCTGCACCATCTTTTTTTTAGGTTATCCAAATGTCCGATAACTTATGAACGACACTAGATTAATTTTTTGAAAAATATTAAATTTTAAAACATTAAAGCGATAAAAATACTATTAACAATTCATTTACGACTAAGAAAAGAGGGTGTCTTTTTGAATATTTTACAGCTCAAGATCCAGTAAAATTCTAAGAAAATTTTAGACCAAGAATGAGAAATTCACAGAGTTACGAAAGCTTGAAGAAGATTTATAAAAAGGACCTCCTGCTCAAAACTTAAAGGATAGTTTTCTTGAAACCTCATTTTCCAAGTTTCTGAAAGTATTATCTCCCACATTAATAGAGGAATTGACTTTAAATTTATATCAACTTATAGTGAGCATATTAACTTATTATTTTAACTACATATATTATTTGTTATAAAATTTCATAAATGTTGGCCTTCCTTAACGCAACTGAATTTTATCGAGGAAAATTTTTTTGGTTATCTACAGAATGTACGTTGCTGTCCACAAGTCACTTGGGTGATTACAGAAGAATAAAAATTAAAACAACACTGTAAATTTTTATGATGTTTTGTCCATTCATTCTGTCTTTATGTAAGGTAGTAATCTTGAACGTACCTCAACACTCTTTTGAATTACTTTATGTAATTATGAAACCACCTGTAAATTTTAAAATAATTATCAACAGTCGATTCAATACAACCCAATCGAATAATTCTGACATTGATTTACAAAGAACTGAAGAACACAGGTACAAAAATTAACGGAGAACTGATGGAAAAGTGTATAGGTTGATTTGAGTGGCGTCAATTGAGAAATATTTTTAATAATTCACTACAAAGTATAATACGTTTCATTTGAATGGATATTTCCGAATGAAATTAACACATTAATTAAACAAATATTCAAGATTATTCACCACACTGAGTACTATTTACATTTCCTTTGCAATCTCCAAAATTGATAAAAATTTGTTTATATGATAATTGAAGTGACTTTGTAACGTAAATTCTTTATTATTCTGTGTTTAGTAGCATAAGTATCAACGGCAGTGTACCAGTCAAATAACACATATATATATTTCGAAACAGTTCGTCTCGACTTGTTATTGAGACAATTTTATGTATCAATTTTAGAAAAATGTTTTTTCTCCGACTTTTATTATTTAGGAACTACTTTGATACCCAAAAATAATCGCGTTTCCGTAATTACGATCGACTAATTTGTGGATGAGAAATCGACGAATAACACAAAAACAAAGGAACTTACAATTTTGTTGAAGGGTTCTGATGGAAAGTGTACCTGAAATTACAAAAACATGGTTTTACAGGACAACGTTCCGAAGTTGACGTGTATTCATCCGTTCATACCTTATCAGGTTTTCAAACATTGAAATTCATTTATTTCCACTTATCAGAAATGGTTGAAATTGCTCTTGAAATGTTCAGGAAGTTCCAGTTTGATTAAAAATTAGAAACCGAAAATCGATTTTTCAATGATTTTTCTACGCTGCCCTTTTAAATTAATATCTTTGTTGTGGGTAATATTAAATGTGTTGGAGTCTTGAAAATACACAAGGAAAGTATAGAGGAGTACGTTATAAGCACAAGAAAATAATGCCAGGCAGTTACGTTTAATGCTTTGTATCGTACCATTACGACCTCGATGGCTTATAATGAAACCTTCTGAGTAGATGGAACCAAGCGAGATACAATTTTGTGTGTAATCGATAGCAGATAGCTACATATCGTGCCGGATACAACGAGTTTCCCGGCCATGCATTCAACGAATTGGTTAACCAGATCCAAATCCATAGGCGAACGTGACGAGATTGTCGACCATCCTCGATTGTTTGCAGAACATCGTGTTCATAGGTTGTAGTCCATATTTGTTTCCGTCTATGGCTGCAGTTCTGTATTCGCTTTGGAACTGTATATGTACGTGAATTACCACTAAGAATACTAATTTGAGAATTACATCGTGTGATTGTCTGATTTAAGAAAATAACTTTCATTTAAACCATTCATAGAAATTTTGTAACTATTAAAGTTGAATTTTCAATGATAATCATATTAAGGAACACGTGGCACATGAAAATTAGATTTTTTAATCTTTACACCTTTTTATAACAGATAGATTTCAATTTGAAAAATTGGAAATATGTAAGTGATAAAACTAAAAAGGAAAAGTACAGATTTCACCCGTGAATGAACGATATTAAAGAAAGGAATATTCCTAACCAATGCAATTGCGCGAAAAATGTTTCAATATGAAACAGGGTGTAACCTTACTTATTTATATATGTATATATAAATATACACAAAACGTGGATTCGTTTGACAATTCGTTAGAGCTTCTACTACTTGATATGCTCCGCCTGATCTGAGGGCGGTTACTCTACTTCCTACCTCGGGTGTCTGACCGAAACGCGTAGGAAGGCAGGGTTCGTGCCTTCGGGCACGGAAGGACCTCGAGTGGACTAGGTACTTGTAGAGAATGGCACACAATTCTGGTAGAATTATTCTATATTCTGCTATGCCCTTATTACACGAGAATATACAACTCCGGTTACGCGACGGTTTCGCGACACAGTT
>NW_015373979.1:559731-568813 GCF_001272555.1 Dufourea novaeangliae | reverse complement strand
TATATATATATATATATATATATATATATATATGTATATATTAATGTTCATTTACTAGTGCATCCAACCTATATGCAAATTAAAATTCAACTTAAATGTAGAGATTAAAATGATTAATCTTAATTCTACATTTCAGTTATTCATAGAACTTAGAGGAACTTCTGTTAGATCTATTCTTACTTCTTGTTGTGATATCTACTCTTTTGCGCAATCCATTGAATAGGTGATAATAAATAAGCACTACATTTGATTTCTCTAACGGGGTTCACAGCATGTACGACGCTTACAATCAGTGGTGTGATACAATGACCTTGTGTTACTTACATCAACGTTATGAGGAACGGCTAAATTCACAAGTAACTTTTACCACTGGCCGACTGTTTTCCTCAAGAATTAGTAAAACATGGTTTTTGCTATGTATGTGAACACATGCAATACAATTAAATATCTGAGAAGTATCAGTTGACACTGATATGGTGCCACTGTGGCATCATAGGTCGTCACAAGGGTTAATATCCATTCTTACCGTAAATGTTATTATTATTAATGAAAAGTCTTTCCTTATCTAAGTTGTAATTGTCTTTCCTTATCGAGTTTGTAGACACCTTATACTTGTCGCGCCACATTTTAAATACTTCTTTGATTATTGCTGTTTTACTAACACGAAGTTTGATTATATTTTTAAATGGTCAGTATGTGATTTTCGCTGAGCTTTTGTAGTTATAGCTATTAGTGACATACAAGATTAGAAACGGAAAAATGGAACCTTCGCCGGGCGCCTCTACAGCAAATTCTACTCTTGAGAACAATTGCACAGAAATGAACTTTCCGGCACACGTGTGCCCTTAGTTTAACATCAACATAGAATTTCGTTTCTGTTCACCGGAGAGTTGACTTTCAAAGTGTTACACTCGAGAATAAAACTCTCCCGTGTGTATGTTACGCCATCTGCGAGGATAGACATGCATGGAATCGACATTTTTATCTTCACGAGCAATTTAAGTTGCCTTCCTGTTAATCCTCAAATAAAGCAGGTCGCATTTATAATTTATCTTTTGCTCTTTGTTTCATGAGCATTCACAATTATTATAGTTAAAAATTCGCTGTACAATACCTTCTATATAGATGGGTGCGTAACGAGCTAAAAAAAGCAAGCTTTTATAGACGGAAAGACCAAAACAGGATGAATGTAGCGGTTGTGTCCACTTTAATGGTTTTTACAGCTTTCAACGTGTTTATTTTGAAAATTATACGTAAACTAAAGAAATCGTAAGTTTTAATAGATTATAATATAGTATTGCTAGTTTTAAAACCCAACCGGCTATTAGATAGAAAAGTTATTGGGTAGTTTCGAACATACATTGTAGATATAGTGGCCAAAACTGGTACAGCATAATAACCAGTTTTTGCCATCCCATGGCCAGAAATGGAAAATCTAGAAAAAAACTCTTACCATTTTTGGCCATCTTATTTTTTAATTTTAATAATGAGTTTAATTTTATTTATACATATATATAATTTTATGTATCATCATGTTTCAATCAGTAAATATGATAATTCTACTTACCGCATATCCTTGGCGTTTATCACAAAAAAACCGGTTCTTTTACACATTTCTTACAAAAAACTATCTTTTGCCGTACAAAAACTAAACCTAACCAAATTTGCGTGGTCACGCGATAAACAAAATGCTTACTGTGTGAAGTTTTCTCAATCGCAGTGTGAGGGGTCGAAAATAAAGAATGGTGGTAATCGTAAGAAATTAATACTTTATTGAAAAATACACGTCGAACTGCCCTCTCGCCTAGCCAGTAACGCAATGCTTCTCGCAGGGAATGCTCTCCGCAAGAAACCGGAATCCAAAATCCGCAGCGAACGATGCTCTGTCGCGTCGCCTCATGGCGGTAACGTCGACGGCGTTTGTTTCCTTACCAGGCTGTCTCGAAGGCTTGAATATGCCTTCTAGTACAATTATACCTTACAGCAGTGAATAGCCGATAGTTTAAAAACAAGAAATTTAAAATAATCCCATAGGTGGCCAAAATCGGCGCAGCAGTCACAAACGGTGCACCTATCCTACATAACTATACTTAGTCGAGAGGGAGAATTTCAATTTCATGTCATATATCAAGGACACTAAAGTTAAAAAATTATTTAGCTTTTTACTTTTTTAATTTCTTCATATTCAAAATTCTGAGCAAGTACTTCCTTCGGTCGAAGGAAATCAATTGTTTCGTCTATGCATCTGATTTGTAAAATGGAAAAGGTATTCGATTCTTTAATGAGGTAAGACGAACCGTCAGAATATTCAATACTTTCACGTCGTCTAGTGATTACAAAAATAATAGCGTTATTCTAATTGAAAGACAAACATATTTTTTAAATATTGTAAATAGTTTGTTATCCAAATGTAATCCTTAGAATTAATTACAAATGAAGAGTAGTAACAGACCGAATTAAAAAGGAAGGTATAAAACAATTGTGAAACATCTACCATAAAATGTATGTCTATAATTTTTATGGAGACACAAATAGGATATTCCGTACTCTAACTCGTAATTTTACATCATACATTTCTTTATATTTGAATATAAATCGTCAATATATTTTACATATTTATTTTATACTTTATACATACATATTTATTCGAATAGTATTATCGACGTAACAGTATTTAAATGACAATTAAATGAACAAAAAGTATATGCTTAATAAATTAACACTCACTCTTTATTATACAAATTGGCAGTGATTCAGGTGGTGACAGTCGGACCGAAACCGAAAGTACGTGTTTTGCACAACCACACTTTAATATAGGTATTACAGCAAAACGTATGTCTTGCTGTACCATCCAAATTACAGCAGAAAGACCTAACCAAAAGTATGCTATTTTTTGTTCTTCTACAAACGCAATTCACTCAATCACAGACCCATTATACGACAAAGACTTCAGCGTGAAATGCCAAGAACTTTACTGTTTAGCCATTGCAAACGGCACTATAATAAAAATAATTTGGACACCTCCCTATGTTGAAATTGAGAACAATAAACTGGCGGAAAAAAATGGCAAAGGGAACAGACAGTCTTACAATAACACCACTTGACCACTACTTCTCAAGAAGATTGGAACAAAGAATGGAAATCTACAACCCCCCTCACCGCGACTACTGACAATCGAGGATTCCTTCCATGACAATAACATACGAAATGACTTCTCTAGACAGAATCAGACCAATTTATCATGAATTAGAATCGGCCAAAGTGTGACATCTGCAACACCAGAAGCACCAGAGATCATCTTATTTTTTAGTACACCAGATTTTCATTTGATAGACGACACTTGGAAATCGATCCATCATCCATAAAGGACAGTTTCATCATCCCGAAGAAACTACTACAGTTGGTAACTTTTCTAGAACAAACAAAGTCTTTACCAAAAATGATGGTTTCGCAATTTAAATGCAATCGTAGTGGTCAATAACCCTGACGTTAGAGATTAATGCGACTATCAAGAATAAGTAAGTAAAAAACATTAACAGTATTCACAGTTATGGGCGTAGCCAGGTTATCAGTCGGGCGGGGGAGGGGGGGGGGCAAAAATATTAACACATCGACTGGCTCAGTGAAAAAGGCTGTACGTAGCCAGACATATGGTATTTTGTATTTAAAGTCATAAATCGTTGAAAATGTATGCGCTTTGTTAATAGAGGCTGTTGGCCGTGTTTCAAATTATACTGCAGTATTAAATATTACGCAGAAATTTTATAACTCTGGGAAGTTTGGGGGGGGGGTAATCCAATTCCACGGGGGGGGGGGAAAGTCCACCCCGCCCCCCTGGCTAATGCCATGTTTAGAGTATACTAATACGTCCCACAATTTCTTAAAATGTTACATTTAATTATAAGTTTTACAAAAATATATAGTGGGTCAGAACTTAGGCCTTGAACAAATTATGTGCGTACATAATTTAGAATGGAGCGTGGAATAGATTGCGATCTAATTATGCATATGACAGGCAAACTGTTGCGTAATATCACGTTTATATATTACATTACGTTCAACTTGTTGCAAAATGTTGAACACGTGTTATATGTTATGCGCAAAGATGAAATGTTGCTGGATAATGTTAATGGCAACCTTACTCCAGAATTGGAGAATTCGAAAACATTTAAACATTAGTTTCTAAAAAAATGTAGAGAAATGTCACAAATTACTGTCTTATTTCGAACAGTAAGAGTAACGTAACTGCTTTCTGCCAGCCAATTTATAATGCTAAAAGGTTACTTTAAGCACATTTCTTTTAATGAGTAGTCAAACAGTGTTTCTGCAATTTCGCATAGTGATAACTTGAGAAACATGTTTTTCGAGTCCTGTCGCTATTGTAGCAAGGGCACGTTATGTATAATGTGTATTTAGAGTTCTTATGATTATTCATGTGTGTTCTAATACGTTCGGAAAGAATATGGACCATCGATTATTATACTTGGAGACAGAAATTTTATCCTCTCCTCTAAATCATTCATTGACTAAAATGATCAGAATTAATAAAGACATTTCCACAGAAATATCGTTTATTAATACGACTTTCACGTGATTTCAATATCGTGACGTTTCATAAATTATCTGCATTTCTGAGAGGTTATTTTCGTAGTATCGTCAAGGATTTGGAACGCAAATCACTCGTAAACTGAAATCAATTACTGAAAATAATTGATGGAAAAGCATACTACAACTTTTATTTCAATCTTGAAGAAGGTGTCACATACCCTTCTCGGTTTTTGCTCGATCGGTTTTGTCGCTGGTTGCTGTATTTCGATCAAAATGGATATCGTCATTTTTCTTATCACTTATATCATCTGCACAAACTTTTCTAATTGAGTTGTAATCAGTATTATTTATTTTTTGAATGTTTATTAGCTTTGAAGAAGAAGAAATTAAACAAAAATCTATTACTTACTGAGTAATGAATATTTTGTGGAATAGCAAGTAAATAAATAGGCGGTATTTCCATATTTCTTTTTGTATTTCTAATATAAAGTAATTATGACAAACTACATATTGTGGCTAAAAAATTGATTGTTGCTTGCGATAAGGTGGGAATTCATAAATATTGTAATAGTGAGTTAGTAGTGCAAACAATTTCACATTAGCCAGACATTTTTTCTTTTGACAAATATTTTTTTACTTTTCGAATTTCATATGTGTGTTTTGACTTATCTCAAAAATGTGTGAATTTTTAATTTAATGCGTATGGACGCATTTTTCAGGTGTAATATCACAGCTACAAATAATTGTAATGAAAAGCGTAATACCATATATGTAATTTGCGAATTACAGTTTCAATAAATTAATATTGTATAACTTATATATCTGAAGGTCACAGAGAGGGTGGATTAAGTCCACTTGTTTAAAAAATGACATTTTACATGTTTGCTGTATCAAATATTTCACTTTTTCCGCTGGTAAAAATTATTTCGTTCCAAACCGTCAAATTTTTAATACAGGTATATAATAGTCTAAAAATGATATTAAGTTCATATTTCTAAAACAGTGTATAGTTCATCACATATAAGAATTAATGCAATGTTCACCATTTTTACTTGGTTAGAGACTTGTCTTAAATCCATTCAATGGTTCGAAGGTAGTGATTGTTTTTCGTTCAATTTTTACCAAACGGTTGCAAAGTTACAAGTATCAAAGTGTCATTTATGTGAGAAATGACAAAGACATACGAGTAAATTTTTATATAAACATATGTATTGCTATCGATACTTATTACATATTGTTGTCCACAAAAGTTCTTTGGTAAACTGGATGATTTGGATCGGATTTATATTCTTCGTTACATTATTGCTTTATTTTATCTCTAAATGTATACAGTGTCGGAATACACAATATTTGGAGTTACATTTATTGTTATTTATTAATATGTAATTTATTCTGAAATAAAATTACAAAAATTGCAATACTGGCATGATAATAAAGTAATGTCTCGTTTTCAAATTTCAGAAATCTGTTAATATTTCTAATCATTAGTATCGAATGCAAAACAGAGGGTGTGTTATTGTAAATTCTATTAACTAACCAGTTAATAGTGAAAGATCCGCGTAGAAATTTTCAGCATTTACCAGTACTACAACAATATGTGGGAATACCTGTGGGGTGTTCTTGGATCCAGCACCACTTGCATGAGGCATGTTTAAAGTTACTATTATCATTGTGTTATAGAGTTCCATCCTCATCTGATGAAATTAGAATTGGTTGGTGACTTAACAAGCATATTTAATATCACATTTTAGTAATACTTATTGATAATACACATTGAAATTTTCCTTTCTATTATTTTGTTGAAAACATATATCCTAAATTCAGGATATTTTAAAAATTCTTCCTTTATCTTCAGTTGAGTAGGTATTAAAGTTTTGGAACTCTTTCCTAAACTATTTAAAGTTTTAAAAATTATTTTCAAAAATTGATTGAATGAAAAATATTTTGATTTATATTTACAAATTTTGGCGTGAACAACTTCGCTTCCGTTACGCTGAGCGGCAGGCAAGGCCACCGCCGTCATTGAGTACCGTCATTAAGTACTGCCACCGCCGCGTGTTTTGTTGAACCATTTCGCTTCCCTATTTAAAACAAAACAGATTTTGTAACTTTCCTTGACACTTTCCTGAGCAGAACGGTCTGCTCTATCGCGTGCTATGGTTAGATTTTCTCGTAGACCTATAGTTTTTGAAATAAATAAATGAATATCAACAAAAAGTGGTGCCTTTTCGGTGTGCTTTTCACTTTGAAAATTATTTTAACATATTTTGATCTCTATAATCTAATAACAATTTATATCATTTTGTTTGCAAGAGTCCAGAGAATTAATTCATGTGAAAAGAAACTTAATAACTATTACTGAAAAAGCACAACACAGCTCCAAAGGTGAAAATTTGCAATTTTCTTTAAATTTCATGTTTTCAAAAACTGAACGTGTTGGAAAGAAACGGTTTGCAGATTCGTATTTAGCTCATAAAGTCTATCAGAAACGCTTGTTGACAATTGCAAAAACGAAAAAAAGTTAACATTTGTTGAACAATGTAATCATAGACTTCCATTACGAAAATTATTAACTACCTATATAATTACTTTGAAAACATTTCGAATTTATTGTATCTGTCGTATGGCTTCTGGATTTGCATGACAAACCTGTTCCTATTTGTTAGACCGAGTTAGAGCGTAATCGACGGTAAAAAGAATCGAAGGTTCAGCCTCGTTGTCGCTGCGCTTTTACTCAAATCTGGAATCTAACGTTTTCCCGGACTCAGGCAGATTTAGGATCGTTGCGAGAAACTGACTCGTGATTAAGTCTCTCAGTGATAATTTATTCGTTGAAGAAAACTACAATGCTCGTTAGTTTGTTACTCAACGAAGTTACTTTGTAGTTTATAAGCGAATATATAAATAAGAAAATACAACAGAAGAGCAAATACAAAGTAAGAGAACGATCTCTTAACAAATGTTTCTAGACAAAATACTTAGAACGATCTTTTCTCAATAAAGGATTCGAACTAACTGAACTAACTGATACAGCGCCGATCGGTACGGCCGACGCCCGGCGATTTCAAACCGAACGTTGCTGTGTATAGAGTGTTTCCTTCTCTCTCGCTCTCCCCTTCCTAGCAAGCTTTGTTGCTCGCACGCATAGCAACGCGTACGTGGCTCAGTCTCTTCGTACAAAGTCAGAGAAGAACAACATTTACAGTATGTTTTCTCCTCGTCACCCTTGTACGAAGAATCATGATCGACTAGCGGTATTGAACGGGAGATACCGGGTATACCTCCGAAACCGGTAATAATTGGTACCCCGAAGTTCTAACACTATTCGAATGTTTCTCTGAAAGCGTTGAAACTATTTTCGATGGCAAGAATGTACCGTGACGGTGGAAGTGTAGAGGTCCATACATGTGTCTATCACTGACACAATAGTTGCCTGTAGGCCACGAAAAAATACCAATGTATATGTTAAACCATTACTTTAAAAAATAAGACTACGTCTTTTTGTTATAATTCTGTCACTTATAGAATTATTACTTACACTATACAGGGTGTTCGACAACTAGTGGGAAAAAATTTAAGGGGTGATTCTTTGAGGCAAAATAAGACGAAAATCAAGAATAACGAAATTGCGAAAAATGCTTCGTTTGCTAGTTATAAGAGTTTAAAAATTGACCGAAATCATGGCAATCCGCGCGCACGGAGTGTCAGCGGATCACGGCTCAACAGGGACGTACAGTCACTTTAAAGACTCAACGACGTGCAGGAACAGTCGGTAGAACAGCTGTTTACTTACCTCGTAGAAGATGTCGATAACTTGTGCCCGCGGTATTTGAGTCGAATCCATTTGTATCGCATTAACTCTGATTACTCGATAAAATTCGCAAGAAATGTAAATATCTTCTTACGAATATTATCGAGTAGAGAGGGTTAATGCCCCCTCTAGTTGTCACGTATCACAATTGTCCTGTCCACGAGTATCCATGAAATTAATCCGCACACGCACGTACACCACAGAAGTCCGCGAAAAGTGTCCACACACACTGAGCCATTGTCCCGTCCGCGAAAAATGTCCATACACACTGCGCGATTGTCCCGACCGCGAAAAATGTTCACACACTGCGCGATTAAGTAGACCCGCGAGCTGTTCCTCCGTTGGGTTTAACACTCTATAGGTTACACAAAACTAACACTCAAAATAATTAATTTAAAACTATTTAACACTAACTTTTATACTAATTTTTAACACGATATAATTAATAAAACCTACAATATTTAATAATACCTGCAATAATGAATAAAACCTACAATATTTATTAAAACCTGCAATAATGAATAAAATCTACAATATTTAATAAAACTTGCAATAATGAATAAAATCTACAATATTTAATAAAACTTGCAAAAATTAATCAAATCTACAATACTTAATAAAACCTACAATAATTAATAAGACTTACAATAATTAATTTGCACTATTTATAACGACGACATACGCGACACTACTAAATAATCACTACGTAATCGCTAAATAATC
>NW_015373979.1:537698-559526 GCF_001272555.1 Dufourea novaeangliae | reverse complement strand
CCAGCCGCTTACGGTCGACCGACGAAGGCGGCTTGCTACCTGAGACGGAGCGCGCCGCTGTTTATTCCAGAAATATTGAATATGGACTTACTGTATGTTTTATGTGCATTGCACATTTTATTACCACTTCGATCTTACTCCAAGTGTTTGAGGTTCTTGTTTCCGCAAAAAAATAATATGCAATTAACATGGATCATACAAAACGTATACTGATATTACAATTAAACTAAGATGAAATTTGCCGCACCTTCATTACGATGCATGAAGAAACTAAGAAACTAAAATAAATAAAATTGTTAAACACATACATTCGGTGTAATATGAACCATTTCTAACATGGAATTGGAATTCGAGGTTGAAAGTTCTTTTTACAAGTTAATGTCTAGAGGGACGGCCGAAAACACAATAGGCAAGGTCTTCGTCGATGGCAGTAAGACGTTACAGGAAATCGGCGGGTGGTCGTCCTGCAGAAGACAAGAGGCAGTTTTATAATGTCCAGACGCGCGCTCCCTCGGCATCGTGGCCAAGTAGCCTCGAGGCCCCGAGTGGTGTATGAGAAAAAAATACAGATGTTGCTCTAAGAATATACGAAAAGAAACGCGACCTCCAAGACACTTTCCCATGCAGTTTTTCCTTCCCAAAAAGTATTGACCATGAAAGAGTGGGGATCGACCATTACGCCACATCGATCCTAACGAGGGAGGATCAGTTCAACAATATCAGTCGTCCTTTCCGAACGGTGCCCTTTGCATTCTACGAGCAAATAGAGTTCATCTTCGGAAAACTAAGTTTTAGTTTATTTAGCGATTACGTAGTGATTATTTAGTAGTGTCGCGTATGTCGTCGTTATAAATAGTGCAAATTAATTATTGTAAGTCTTATTAATTATTGTAGGTTTTATTAAGTATTGTAGATTTGATTAATTATTGCAAGTTTTATTAAATATTGTAGATTTTATTCATTATTGCAGGTTTTAATAAATATTGTAGGTTTTATTCATTATTGCAGGTATTATTAAATATTGTAGGTTTTATTAATTATATCGTGTTAAAAATTAGTATAAAAGTTAGTGTTAAATAGTTTTAAATTAATTATTTTGAGTGTTAGTTTTGTGTAACCTATAGAGTGTTAAACCCAACGGAGGAACAGCTCGCGGGTCTACTTAATCGCGCAGTGTGTGAACATTTTTCGCGGTCGGGACAATCGCGCAGTGTGTATGGACATTTTTCGCGGACGGGACAATGGCTCAGTGTGTGTGGACATTTTTCGCGGACTTCTGTGGTGTACGTGCGTGTGCGGATTAATTTCATGGATACTCGTGGACAGGACAATTGTGATACGTGACAACTAGAGGGGGCATTAACCCTCTCTACTCGATAATATTCGTAAGAAGATATTTACATTTCTTGCGAATTTTATCGAGTAATCAGAGTTAATGCGATACAAATGGATTCGACTCAAATACCGCGGGCACAAGTTATCGACATCTTCTACGAGGTAAGTAAACAGCTGTTCTACCGACTGTTCCTGCACGTCGTTGAGTCTTTAAAGTGACTGTACGCCCCTGTTGAGCCGTGATCCGCTGACACTCCGTGCGCGCGGATTGCCATGATTTCGGTCAATTTTTAAACTCTTATAACTAGCAAACGAAGCATTTTTCGCAATTTCGTTATTCTTGATTTTCGTCTTATTTTGCCTCAAAGAATCACCCCTTAAATTTTTTCCCACTAGTTGTCGAACACCCTGTATATGATAACATTAAGATTCAGAAGTTACCGAGACTGTTGTTCAAGTAGTCATTTATGATGATACTCTCGTAATGTCTGAAACATGAAAGACCAAGAAATCAGAACAAACAGAATCAGAATTACTTATTCACCATTTACAAAAATATACTGCTGTTAACAGACATTATAAACATTTTTTCAAATAATTTTACATTTATTCCCACACATTCGTATCTTTATTCATTACTTTAGTAAGAAGATACAGATCTTGAATTTACGCTAAACTGTCATTATTCGTTAGATTAAAACAATATTGGAATATTTATTGATACGCATAATACTCTGTTATGTTATTACCTAACTCAAAATGAATTACTTGAAATCAGTTTTAATCGTACCTTCAGCGAAAAAGGCTTAAAGGCTTAAAGGCTTATTAAAAATATTCCCCTTACATGGAGCATACATAACACAAAATGAGAGTTATAAAATGATTCAGTTTTATATGTATTTATATCAGACGCATGGAATTTGCGGCCATTACTTGCTTTCTTTTCATATCTGGTTTTTCTGACGATTCTCCTGTGAGATCGTCGCAGATGTTATGTGTCTATTAGAACAACATCATCACTTCCACGATGCAACATATCACTATTAGCGAGATATTACTGTAGGGAAGAAGAAAACATGAAACGAATTATAAATAAATCCTTATTGATGGCATCGCATGTAGTTAGAAATATCTTTCTTAGAAGTATTGTTTACAATCTTATCAGAAGTTCGTGTTTGAAAAGTGATTTAGTTAAAATATATTCCGAAAGTAGAATTGAGCCGTTCATGTTGAAAGTTGTGTGTAAGTCCAATTTCGAGTGAAATCGATAATATGGTTGCTACGGATACAAATTAATATGAATAAATTACAAATAAGGAAACAGGAAAAATGAACTAACACCACTTTCAAAATTAACAGCTCATTTGAACAGTGCGAACTGGTGGCTTAACTGGGTAGAGGGAGATTCTACGTGAAAAAATAAGCTGAAAATGTAAAATTAATGTTTTTCACTTGAGACATCGTTTTTGAAAAAATTTGGCTGGCGCATTTGATCATTGCATTCCATTTCTACTTACTATCATGACTAATATGCGGGTTTCAGATTAATTTTCAAAGTTAAGTTTCTCGAAAACGAAGTCTCAAATGAAAAAACATTATTGTATATTTTCGACTTATCTTTCCACGTAGAATCACCCCCATGCGTTTGTACCACCAGTTACATAACATCCTGTATAATAGAATCCGAAAAGTAAAAGCAAAAAACGTTCGAACAGTAATTAGGAAATGTTCGAAACTTAAAGCACAAGTGTATGATTAAATTTCATTTGTGTTATTTTCTAATTTCTTATTTTGGAAACTGAAAATTCACTAAAAAAACAACTCGCTTTATAGTTCCTTTTATATTTACTTTTAAATTGAATTACAGTATCATTCGCTAATGCACGAAATGTATATTAATAATTTTCAAAAACTAGGTAATAGATATTAACTTACAGGATGATTCGCTCGTTTAGATTCTACGACTAAATTACACGTGTGGGTACAGTGATCGGCTGATTTTAGATCCCCTGTCCTCCTTTAATTTCTCTCATCCTGTGCGCAAAGTTGTAGCCTACTGAGTCCTCTGATGGTGGTATATGACGGGTGCCCGTGGCAACAGGTTGCCTAGCAACAGTAAACCTCTTACATCCCTCGTTGGCCACGGCACAGTTGCTGACGCCACCACGTTGCTGCGTTATCATTCCCTCTGTTCTTTCCCTTACTCTGTTCCCGATACGCGCATCTTCCCAACATACTGCTAGGAGGATGCGCCCGTCCGCAACTAAGAAAAGATGATTCAAGTTCAGCCGAAGTTTAAGATTGCGTCCCTTCTGAAAAGTGGGGGTCCCCTTTGTCCCGTTTGCCCCGAAATATCGGAATAGATTGAGTTAGGCAGTACCTCTATCGATATTCCTTGACAGCGACGTGAAGGTATTCCGTAGGGGTGAGTTATAAGGGATGGTTCTGTTTCTCTGACTATGGTTCCCCAGAGAGTTTTCGGGTAAGCTAAGATGCCTGAGGGGAATTTCCGAATTATTCTTATTTGTATCCGTAGGAAGATGGCGGTTAGTTTGTTTTAGTGTCCCTCTGTGTAATAACTATAACAATTCTATGCTACTGTTTGTTTCGAGATACCAGTTTCTTCAAATTTAGTAAAACATTTTTACGGCTGATGCTGATTACGACGCTAGTCGTATGGTGGTGATTTATAGTTTGATGTATTTTAGAGAGCCACAAGGGAATAGAAATCGTAATTGGCAATTTAAAACACATACTTGGAATAATTAAATTTAAAATTACGGAATCCTTGATTAAATGTGTAGCTTGCATTGTATTGTTTTTCATGACATTAATGGATAATTAATAGGTGATGTAAAAATGATATTACCATTGATATTATTATTGTTTTATTCGCAATTTTTAATCATGCAATATTAATTAGTAAGAGTTAAAATAGTTTTGAACAATTTAGAAATAGTACTCTAATAATAAGTTTTGCTGTTTCAGAGGAACAGTTTAGAATTTTAAAGGTCATTTTCTTAAATTTGCTTCCAAGGGCAAACGCTAGCGAATTTGGATGACAGAACTCTTATTCTTCGAATGGAACACTTGAGAATTTACGAGATCATATTATCAGAATCATTTGCGAGGACGAATACTATCGAAAATCGATGAAAGACTTTTTCTTCTTCCACAGAAAGTTTAAAGAGTTTTCAAAGTTGTATGTTCCGTAACTCGACGAATGCAGTTTCAGTTTAATTGCTAGTCTCACGGGAAAGTTGTTTTTTAAATAATCATTAAAATAACTTTTTAACAAATCACGAACACCGGCCAAAACGATCTAGAGGTCACTCAGGAGGGTAACATTGGCAACATATTTCATGGTCAAGGCCATTGGAAGTAGATTCCCCAAACAGTAGTTTTACCAACGCCATAATAACAACAAGACGCTTGATGTAAATATTTTCTAAACTAGGCGACGATAGATCAACCTGATCGCCCTCAGTTTTATTTAATTTTAGGATCTTGTGTACCAAACATTTTGTCACTACGGTAAACCGTTGGAAAGGTTTTTGAAGACAAAATAAATCCTTACATTTCTCGTAAACTAAACTTTATTACTCAATATAACACATACAATTAGACTGCGGATTTTATGCATTTATAGCGAATATAATTGTTTAAATCTCAGTATATAAACATATTTAATATCCTTTGATGAGGTATTTGTTTTATTTGGAACCTAATAGTATCTTTAATAAGACAAAGGAATTTCTGTTTCAAGCCAGTTTTTGTAAAATAGTATATATAATTGTAAGATCCGCAGTCTACTTATAATACTACTGTTCGTTAAACGAATACTTTGTGTGGTTTGTTGAGGAATGAGTCGTCACACTGGTTTTCGCTACTTATATGTGTAGTTATTCGCTAGATAAAACAAGTCATTTGTTTAGTCTATCGTATCATAAACAACGAGCCCCGGTTACAACCTTCATCTAATAACAAAGCAACCATAGCCATATCTTTAAATCAGTGTATGGGGTAAAGCCCAGTTGTCATCTTTGTTTGAGTTATATGAATTAGGAGAAGAAGAATCGTCGAGGGCTTGGGTAGCTTAGTTGGTCAAAGTAATCTCCCATAAAATGAAAGATCCGGTTTCAACTTCCGGACCAGTACTCATGTGGCCGATTCCTTTTGTCCTAAAATATTAAATTTTGATATTTTCTATTTTGGTTCTTTGTTTATGTAATATCGGTACATGCTGATATTAGGTGTACCAGTAAGTACATAGTTCACTATGTTTTATGAAATTCGGTATTTTTTTTTAAATAATTCGAAAGACATTGTTATGTTGTCATGTTTTCATTATTCCCCGCAATTCTGACCAGGCATAAGATCGGAAAGCTGTTCTTAATTTAAGCTTCATTTCCAGTATATTGAAATCATAGTGGATTATTTATCGGTACACCAAGTATACAAGGTGTCCCAGCTAACTTGATCTTTTTGTGGGTGGAGTTATTAACGGAAGTATTTATTTTGTGTACCATCTATGGAGTACCAAATTCTGAATAAAAATGTGTTGACCTTTATACGTCCTGAACCTAAAAGTTAACGAGATATTTACAAAATAATCACTGTATTGAAATCGTGTATTGAAGATGAGGGGCATCAGTTTGAACACCTATAGCTTCTAGATAGTAAGTACGTATTAAAAATTATTTTGTAAATATCTCGTTAACTAGTAGGTTTAGGACGTATGAAGTTCAACACATTTTCATTCAGAATTTGATACTCTATCGATCTATGGTACAAAAAATGGGTCATTCCGTTACAAAAAATTAAGGTGACCTTAAAATCGCTACCTTATAAGATGTGCCCTTTGATGCAATTTAAGTTCCACGTCTCAAACTTTTCATAAAGTTTACCTTTAAATCATTATTCGAGGTGATCAAGTTATCTGAGATACCCTGTACAAGCTGAGGCACTTATCTTGACGATTTCAAGTTACTCATAAATTACTTGCTGTACGAAAAAATATTTCACACAAAAGTTGCATGGTATCAATGGAGACATACGAGTATGTTGCAATAACTAGGGGTAACGTTTAAAATACCATTCAATTTGTTTAAACGGAATACCTCATGTTTTAATGAAAATTAAATGAGTATCCAAAATTAAGTAAATAAATCTTAACTCGTAATAAGTCTAAGGTGGGTAGTTATTGAAATATGTACAATGGAAGTTTTATTATATAAGGTATTCGAATTATTGATCATTATGGCTGACACAGACAACTAATAATTTGGCCAATGACACATATACATTTTCTGGTGTACTTCTAGAGATTTTTGCACGTGCACTAATCATGTTCTTGCATGTTTTCTGTAGTCGTTAATGGTTCACTAATATTATGTCTTCATGTTTATTTACTTAGTTTTCGATACTCATTTAATTTCCGTAAAGAAATACGGGGTATTCCATTTGAAAAAGTCAAGTTGACCGTCAAAACTTTATATGTAAGCAATGTACAATGCACCATGCAACCTTTGTTTGAGACACTTTTTCGTATAGTAAGTAATTTACCTACGAGTGATTTGAAATCGTCAAGTTTGATGCATTGTTGGTATTGTACTGATGTCGTAATGGTGCCGATATAACATGTGTGCGACAAACTGCATCGACACGTGAACAACTGATCTTTGTCGTTCATATGTCATGTTGTTGAATGAACGACAACTATAAGGCGGTTCGTGCTCACACGATCGCACCGGTTTTAGGGACAGACCTTCATGACTTTATTTAGGATAAGCGTCATGTCTTTTAACAGTTCTTACCACTTTGCATTAGGTAAAAATATACTTTTAGAACTAATACAAACCAATATGTAGAATAACATGCACAATGGATCTTTTAATGAATTTCTATAACTACATTTAGATTATGGTAAAACTAGATAATACACCCCGGATCAGAAATTCTTTTTACTTAACTCTTTATTACTTAACAGCGTTATTTCAATTCCACTGCAGCTTTATCTATATTATAAAACAGCGATGTTAGTTTCCGATAATTACATGATATACAGATATTCATTTACACAATGTATCGTACAGAACATGCAGTGTAGTGAAAAATTTAATGGTCTATGTAATAAATCTTTACAATTATTTCGGTAATAATTTGTATAGTAGATTAATATTAATTATTCTTTTAATAAAGTGATAAGTGTAGCTGAGCTACATTATTAATTAGTACTGTGCTCTGTGTGTTGAATATTTTGTTGGAACCAATTATTCTTTATAAACAGATTAGACGTTTTACTCTACTCATATTAACAGTTTTGAATTATTGTGTTTGATGGAACCTTGGAACATATTCTTTAATCCAGAGATTTGTATAGGAAATAAAGAAAGCAGATAATTGAGATCCAGAACCAATAGTAATAATTCAGCTTTTCTTTCAAGGTTCTTACTCTTAGACCATTATTAAATCAAAGCGACACACTAGTTGAAAGATATTTTAGTAACGAAATATGGAAATAGTATAGTAGAATACGCAGTATAAAATTGAATACGTTGTTCTGATATGTCCAAACAGAACCTACATGCGAAAATTATTAATATTATTCAGTTTTTAAACTTATTTGAAAATGTTTCTAGTAATTAAGTTTGGGTAAACTTGTCAATTAACTCAGTCTTCTCCGATTTCAATGCCCTTGAAATATACTTCAACTTATAGTCGGTCGGGTCAGTTGCCCCCCCCCCCCCCCTGGACGGAACAAAGTGGCTTTTGCTCAACCCTACAAGAAAAAAATTAGGTTTTGCTACCCCCTCCCTTTCCAGAGTTACAAAATTTTTGCGTAATATTTAATATTGCAGTATAATTTGAAACACGACCAACAGCTCCTATTAATAAAACATGTACAATTTCAACGATTTATGACTTTAAAAACAAAAGAAAGTATATCTGGCTACGTACAGTCTTCTTCACTGTGGCAGTCGATGTCTTAATATTTTTGCCCCCCCCCCCCCCCCGACTGATAACCTGACTACGGCCATACGAGGAGTGATTCTATGTGAACAAGTAAGTCGAAAATATGCAATAAAGTTGTTTCATTTGAGACTTCGTTTTCGAGAAGATGTACTTTGAAAACCTGTTGGATACGCGTGCAATTGAATGGGACTTGGCTACCGCGTCTGTTCACTGCATTCCGTTTCTACTTCCTGCCAGCTTAAATACACGCGCTACAGGTGATCTTCAAAGTCGATTTTCTCGAAAACTGAGCAATTTCATTGCATATTTTCCACTTACGTTTTCACATAGAATCACCCCCTACCCGATTGTACAACTAGTTACATGACTCCCTGTATATAGAAGTGTGGTCGACCTAAGAAAACAACAATTAGGCAACACAAGCATTGATTACTAAATGTAACAAATGGTGTCCCTAATTCAAATACTAGAGTAAAAGGTGTTTGTCCGAAAACATTTGTTCAGTACTGTAGTGTATATGTGTCCGCGCGTATAGGTGTCCGCGCTAACACTGTATAGTCCGTTATATACTTAACTATTTGAAATACGACAAAACTGTTTACATGAAATTGAATGGCACGAGGGGGTTATTTTAAGAAATGCGAAGGTCAAGTTTGGTTTTTTTAAATGGAATTTAATGTATATGTTTCTTTTTAAATCACTTGATAGTGCGTTTCAAGATGAATTTAGTAACATTTAATGTATACACCCTTTTTCGAATAGTTTTCGAAAAGTTTCCCTTACAAATGTACTCATTTACGTGGTATTTGAGGTGCTAACAAGACCGGTGTTTCGTACTCGAGCAAGTTTTCTTCCCTTGGAAATCAATAAAATTGTAAGCGCAATATATCGAAAACTATTTGATAAAGTGTGTATACATTACATGTTACTAAATTCGTCTTTAAACCCACAATCAATTGATCTAAAAAGAAATATATAATTCCATTAAAACAACCAAGCTTTTGACCTTCATGTCTCTTAAAATAACGATGTTGAAAAAAAATGTACCAGAGCTCGTTATTTAGCGCCCTGGTGCCATTCAATTTTATTTTAACAATTTTCTCAAATTCAAATAGTTTAGGAAATGATGGACTGTACAGTGTTAGCGCGGACACCCTGTATATGTACGTATATAAGTGAACTGCATACGAATACAGATGATGAGTACAACCTATTCCTGACACTGTGTATACAGCTTGATAGTTCCTACCGAATCGTAGAGATTGATTTACTTCATTTTTGTTTCTTTTTCAATGTAGGTACTTTCATGAATAATTTCTTTACTCGTTTTGTGATATACAGAGATATCTGTCCCATTTTATTATAATTCTGAAGCTATTTTGTGACTTTTGCAGCTCATATTTCATCATAAAATTTCGTTAACTTGTCTAGTAATTATTATCGATGTGAATATATGCCAACCATATCAATTTTTGTTTCATTCTCCTGAAAAAATATTTTAATACTTTTAATATTGCCCAAGGCTTCACAGGAACCGGTTGGGTAACGTCTTTCTTTATTACTCAGTTAAATAAGTTGTTTACGTTTCACTCTTTCATAATAAATGTCTTTTGAGTCTGGTGGTATGCATTAAGATCGTTCGAGGTAAGAAAAAAGTGCAATTACCTTGCCACGCTTCGACTCTTTCAGATCTTTAAATCTGGAAAGGTGATTCGCTCGAAGGACTCGTTGAAAACGTATTAATCTGTGCGCCGCCCAAAGAACGACACCCAGCGATAAATCTTCTTGACAGTCGAAATTCTTGCGAAAAACATGGGACGTTTTGCTGTAAGGATCGTTTATCTCTCCTTATACGACGCGGAAATAAGGTGACTAACAATAAGCGATGGACAACGGATGTCGCATGTAACTTTCCAAGTTTAATACATATCTTCGAACCATTATACGTACATTATACCTCCGTCTACGATATCAGCTATCATATTTGTAATTTTATTCTGTAAAATAAAATGTTAATTTGTTATTTTTCCTTTTGCTTTGATACAAGTTTATGTTTTCTTGTTTCCTGCAAATGAGAGCATACAAATATAAACACACTCTACCAATACCAAAGTTCTAAATGATTTTAGGTTTTCTATTCCTTTACTATAGGTGTTCTTTTGTATTTGCACAATTTTCCTAATTGTAAGTAATATACATACATGCTGAATGTTTGTACACATGCTTCCTATACTACTATCCTTGGTGTGCAGTTATTTTGTTAATGTCAAGACTTTCATTTTGAACATTGTATGCCCTACATCTGCCACATTTCCGATGCAACGTTGGCTACTAATCGCAGCGCGCAGCCAACGTTACTGCAAGGACTCGGCCGGCAGACTCGCGCTCGGATTGGTCGGGGTTTTTCGTTAATATCTCGTTAACAAAGGCTGGGATAACATTTTTGTCTAAGTAAAATTTGTTTCAAATCAACTCACGAGTCTCCCATTTCCGGGTCCTCCAACATGTTTGTTATACCCTGTGGATATGCTCCGTCGCGGACCAGGAACGATGGCTATACATAGAGTTCGACGATTCCGTTAAATTTTATTATTTTAATTCCTTGATAGCTTAGCACGTTCAAGTTTAGTTTTCTTCGATGTCGACCAACTTTGTATTTAGATTCTCGTTTTATAAAGGCATAACAGACAAAAGATCCCGAATATTTGGTCTTGCAGTTCGCAACGTGCATACAGTAAACCTAGGACCCATCCGCGCCGGGACTTACCGTTGCGTGCTGATTCGTAGAACAATACAAGTAATAATCCCTACAGAAGACTTGAAAATTCGTTGCGTTCAAATCGCATCGAGACTACGTGCGTGATATTTTTGTGGTACTCGCTTCGCCTTGAAGGAGAGGTTTTCCATGTTTACATTCTCGGGAAAACCCAAGAATATGCCGTCCCCTTCAGGGCGAAACCAATTAGGAAGCCAAATTTGGTTAACACCTTCGGTGAATCTCGACGAAGCACGATGCTACAAGAAGCTTCGAAAAATTTCGAGCAGCGAAATACCCGATGAGCACTCGAAAAGAGCACTCGAATCGAAGACTCGCATTCGAACACTCCTACCGACAACTCATATTCGAACTCTCGCACGGTACACTCGCAAAACAACATTCGACAAGTAGCATTAGACAAGATTCGTCCACAGTTTAATCACTAACACGCACCACATTAATCGTATGATTATCACCTTTAATAGTTCTTCAATTTCTACTTCAAACTATATTGAATATCTTGGTGTTCACATCGACACACGGCTAACTAGGAATCCCCATATCACCTTTCTCTGCAAAAAATTACGCACAATTAACAGACAGCTGTGGTGGCTCATCGGACGAAACTCAAAATTAAAGTAGACATTAAAATATATATAAAGCCATCATTAAGCCCACTTGGACTTACGCCTGCCTAATTTGGGGCTCAGCCGCACAAACGAACATAAAAAAAGTAGCCTCAACACAAATTCTCATACAATGGACTCTAACTATATTGCCACTGAACATATTCCCACACGAGGCACTTCTCCTTCACACGTACATTCGAGTACACAAATTCGCTCTCCCGCCACGTTGCATCTGCCGGCACACCAGCACGGTCCAGCTTTTGCGCAGGCGCGGAGGCCGGGCTATGACGATAGAACTTAGCATGAAGGGGGCTCTGAACCATTGACATACAGTGGGTCCAAAAAGTATTCGTACACCCTCTAAGACAGAACAACTCTTACAATTGGACCAAGTGACTTGAGTTTCTTTGTGAAGTTAGGATTAATGTATTATATGATGTCTTAACAAAATGTTGAAACAGTTGCAATTGGTCGGAATCGCGAAAAAAATAGTAAATGTCGTGTTTTACAATTTTTTTGGCTGAGACTGTAATGACAATTTAATAAATACATTCTGTTGTAAAGGGTGTACGGATACTTTTTGGACCCACTATATATAATAGACTGCGCGGTCTTATGGTGGGGATGAAGTCGGCACTAGAAAGAGAGGACAATAACTGTATTCAACAGTACAAGACACCATATTTGATCTCTCAGACACTGTGCAGGATGTTCCACTTAAAATATGCCACCTAAATATCTTCTCTATCTGTGATCATACAGGAAATATTTCTTACGTAATTTAAATAGTTTCAAGAGATAAATCAGATGGTGGAAAAAATTATATAAGCGAATTTAACATTTTTAGAGTACATTTTTTATAGGTAAATTAAAAATGTTTACAGTTCAAGGTCCTTTCAAGGTCATACCATTATACATGGATAAATGCATACATAACGGAAGACTTACGCGAAATCATCCTCTAGACCACCTACGCCACCTTTACAACCGACACTGAAGATACAATTGAAATTTACTACCATTAGTATAATAACAACACCCACGTTAAAAAAAACCGGAAGATGGGATATATACAATTTTCAATGTAAAAGTCTACCAAACTTTATACAACAATAACAGTTTAACACGCGATTCATAAGCTCCAACGGTTGAGCAATTATACGAATTATACATATTCAATTTCGGGAAACTTAAAACAGTTGTCTCAAATTAATTTGGGGGACAATAGAAGGCGGGCAGACGGATTTAAAAAAGAATCTGTGCGGACGGACGCTACAGATATTAAAAAATTTAATTTATTATTATTGAAATGTCGGAGTTAAAAGTTACAAAGTCTCTTAAGTGTTCATTCATTGGTGCGTTTATCCTACATTGTTTCACAAAATTGTTCACAGAAAGTTTTAATATTTTTTTCAAGAATTGAGGAGATACATATCACAAATTTTATATTAAAATAAAAAGAATATACTTATATATGTATGTTAAAATTGAACTCAATAAGGATAAATAAGTAGGAAGTGTATAACAATTTGTATACTTGTTATTTGGAAAATGTTTGATCAAATATGAGTTATTGTAACACTTACTAATCTTATGTTCAATATGTAATAGATGACCAAGGGTTACTTATGTATTTATAAGTTATATCACGGTCACATGGTTTATGATTTCCATATACGTACTATGAAACGATTTAAAAAAAATATAATTTTCGTTATTTTACATTTGCCATCATAATAATAGTAATAAGCAGACGTTTTGAAGTTAATGTATAAATAATAGTAAATTACGTAAATTAGCGTCTTGAGATGGTACTAGAGGCATAGCACGCTATTCAGATAACGTGAGTAATTCAAAATTGTATTATGTGATTTCAGTTATGTGAAATTTATGTTTGCAGTAGTGCTTATCAATGTTAACAAGATTTTCATCTTGTAAATGATTCTACTGACAGAGGAAGTATGATCAGCCGCAGGAAGAATAAATGGAATGCAATTAAACATTTCCACAGCGTTCCCTGATTACTATCGACTTGTTGCCTATGTTCCTGCCTTTCCTCTCTGTGTCAGAGATATATTTCACTAGTTTCCTATAACTTGCAGCAGGAAGTGTGACAAATGGCCTATATACAGTTCTACCGAATAAACCGCAGGTAGTTTAAGGAAAACGACGTAACCATTCCAGGATTCCTTCCACTGTTCTACACTTATTTGTACACGTACACTAACTTGTTTTTTATAACAGTCGCTTAGATTAATACCGTGTGTAACGCCATTAATATCATCAAGCCGATAAAAGGGCTCACAAGATGTTATAATTTATCGGGCAGGTAATCACGTGATTCGTTTTTTCTTGGTTTTCATACTATCAAAAGGACTCAGACAGTGACGAGGAAGGAAGTCGTTCGAAGTTGCGACTAATTGCTTGGGCATCGGACACTAGCAAAAAAAGAAGGAATAAAAGCAAGATGATTCCTTTTTAAGAAAAATGTATGCTCGACAAAATCTATTGTTGTAGAATTATCAAACCTTTGATACAATATAAAACTTAACCTAAGCTAAATTTTAATCAAATCATTCATGCTTTAATGTTATTCTTTTCAATATGTAACCAGATAGTGCTGTTAATAACACTTTTATATTTATTGACAAGGTCTTATTCCATTTACAAACTCTTAACCTGTTTACTTAATAATTGTCATTTCCATTATTTGGATTTCATTGTAAATCTAAAAAGTTTATTTAGATCACCATATTGTTTATAAAGAATCATAAATACTTTTCCTGTTCGATTTTCTTTGCATACTTGCTATTTCGAACGAAAAGGTGAGGAGATGATAATATGGGCACTGTGTATACGATTTTTACGAGATGTGCACATGCACTCTATCCGACGTGCACTTGGTAAAATATTCGTTTTTAAATATGTACTACAAGTGCGAAGTATTACTTCAATATTTACTTAAAAGTAAAATAACGGAAGTATGCGCCAACTATACTTGGAATATTATTTACATGTTCTGGAAACTCAAAAGGAACAGTAAAGGAGTCAACAATATTTAATATATACCAATATACCAATGGATTAAAAATGATCTCCCTCATGCTATACTTTAATATGAAGATAACTTATTCGAATATATCTGCAAGTAAATCAATCTTAAACTAATATTATAGTCAAAATAGTATTGTCGATTTATAATAAGCGTCACTACTGTACCAATACTTGTTTCTTCGAGTGTAGTTGTCAGAAGATATCAATGTTGTAATTGTACTTTGGACTTTGCTGATGTTACCTGTCAGCCACGTGCACTTTTAAGGATCTTTCAGATAACCTTTATGTTATAATTATTTTTTAATATTTTTTTTAGAAATATTCTATTTTTAAAAGGGACAAGTATATTATGAAGAAGTGTTTATAAAAATGACAGATTTATTTAAAATAACAGATTTGTTTGCTACCAGTCAAAATGCGTTATTCTTTATTTGATTCGATTAATTAAAATCATAAATTCAAATAATAAACGTATAGCAAAAATTTAAGAATTATTTGGGTTAAGAAAATTGGGGGCACTGAAACTATCGGTATTGACCTATACTCGAAACGTGAACATCTGCGCTTCATTGTGAGGGGGATGGAACAATCGCTTACATTAGTAAGGACAGATTGTTATTGATTATAAGGAGAGAATTTTGAAGAAAAATTCTTACTATAAATTATAACTCAAAACCAAATATTTAAGACAAATTTTGTTTGTGCGTTTAATGGGACGTGAGATTCGTGATTTTATTTCAATTTATGACTCAGTCTGTAGTAATAAAGATAAATTCCAACCTATTTTAAATCTTTGTTTAAAGAACTAGTTTTTAAGTATTTTCTGAATAATGTAACTATAATTACTTCCATTTTTCTAAAAAGTCCTTTTTAATTAAACAACGTTGCAATTTACTTCTGTAGTAAAAAAAAAATGGAAAATATTTTATGAAGTGTTATCAATAAATTTCTAATATTTATTATGTGACTATAATTATTGAGTTGAAATTGTTGAAGTACAAAGTCTGTTGTAAGAACGTAACATCTGTTTGAGTATTTATTTGATTACATATGCTGCTCTTACATATCACATATTAAAACTTAGACCCATATAACCAAATAGGTACACCTAGTTGAGTCCACTTTTCAATGACTTGTAGTAATTCTCACCTTTAATTTTATAGTCTTTGTTGTTTACTAATAGTGTTTTGATATTAATAATTATCAATACGTTGTAAGTATAAACAACCGATAAGAAGAATTGAAGTGTTGCATTGAAATAATTAAAATGTATTATTGTCGGTCTCCACTTTGTGTAATGAATGGAAAGAAACATTTATTAAATTACACATTTTCTATATAAAATATATGTTTGTAGACGTAATTTGTAAGTAGTTTTTATTTATACAAATATACACTTTTTCCCCGGAGAAGGGTTCGTCCAAAGAATAAATAAAACAACAATCAGACTGAATACACAAATGCGCGGAGATTAAAGATTTTGCGATACTGGTTTTTCCCCGAACGTCGCGATAAACTCTGCTTCGGTCCCAGTACCTCAGCGTGAAGGAGTGGGGGTGAGGATGCGTGCGGACTGGGGTGAGGGAGAGAGAGAGAGAGAGGGAGAGAGAGAGAGAGAGAGAGAGACAGAGAGAGAGAGAGAAGGAACCGTGAAAGTGCCGTCTGTACGTCTTCTTTCACGGTGGGACGGAGAGAAGAAACAAAGGAGGGAGAAACCTAGAGGTGCCGTACCGCGTAGGAAGCGTCTTCCTCTAGGGTGGAATAGGAGTTTTGGTACTCAGCCTTCTGCTTATATGTGTATACCGCTAGGAGTGCCGTGTTGCCGCGTGGGTACGTCTTCTCTTTGAGGTGTTACTCAGCAGAGAGGTCTCACCAGAGTGTCCTGCGGATGAAAATGGCCCATACTTATACTCATTGGCGAAGCTAGGCCCGTCCAATCAGCGCGCATGAACTGGGTTTTTCCCAGCCGCGAGCCTCTGAGTGCCAAGCGCAAAAACAGCTTATATTAGTCACGTTACACGTTAAAGTACCTTCAGTACACAAAATTATGAAAGGTATCGCAACTTACAACTGAAACCATTGAAAAAGTTAATACGATTTTATTACAATAATTCGCAGTTATAAAAAAATTATAAGCAAGAACAGGTAAACTGAAAGTACCGATTTTTAAAGAAAGTACTGTCAACTTGCCAAATAAAACAGGCATCGTTTTAAGTTATTTATGTTTACAATCCTTTGTGCGATATGACTTTACAGAATTATAAAGAAGAGCAGCACCAGAGCAGTAATCACGTTTTTATTTGACGCGACTTAACTGTGTTTCTAGTTTTATAGCCATCTTTATTCCGTACAACAAATTCCATAATTTTCAACAGGACTTTTATATCTTGTACCTTGTTTTTAAGGAATATATTATACATAAATGATTTTGTTCGTGTACTTGCTCACAAAATACATTTACCATTTTTTTTAATATTTAAAGAAAAGTCTCAATTTTGTATGAAAACGATATAAAGTTTCATAAAATAGTTTAACTGTAATGTTAATTTAGTTGATTCTATTCACCCATTTTATAATATGATAGCACATATGTTAGGATTGAAAAGTAACTTACGCGATGGATTATTGCGTGAATTGTGTATATTATAAATGTAATAAATGCGGTCGGTACATTGTGCGATGGACACGCGTACAGTATCACGGAAAGACAAAACGGAAGGTAGCACGAACGACGTGTCTACCGCGCTAGCGCATGCGCAGATAAATGAGGTGCTCGAATTGTATCGTTCCAACAACATATGATAAAATATACCTAGCATGCAATTATTGTATAAAATAAATTATGTAATGCTACTATTAACATTCATAGAGATTTGTACAGGTAGCCATAATTACTAATGTTCACACAGATTTTTTGCAAAAGTTACACTTTATAGGAAATTTATTGTACATTTTCGATTTGTCTTAGCGCTAGAAATTGGTTCATATGTATTTGCACCATTATTACTGACATACAGGGTGTCTCAGATAAGACCGAACACCTAAATATCTGCGATATTTTTAATAATATGAGAAATGTTTCAGAACAATTTGAATAGTTTCAAATTAGACTATAGTAAATATAATAGTCAATTTTTTCCAATTTTCTAGGGTTACTGATATTTAGTGGCTGGAATGCATATACTTTCTTCTATTACATCTTGTTAAACATGTTAAGACGCATTCAGATATATTAGACTTATGACCTTGAATTGATCTTGAACATTGAAAAAATAATGAAGTCCTGAGATAATGTTAGAATGAGACAAGATGATAACTTAGGCATACCCGAATGCATCTTAACAGGTGCTACAAAATGCAATAAAAATAAGTAAAACAATTTTAAAGAAATAGCCATTAAAATTTTTATATTTACGATACACTTCTTTTGAAATCATTCAAACTGTATGTATTTGCACCCGGTTTCCATATTACTAAAAATACCGGTGTTATTTAGGTGTTCGGTTTTAGCTGAGACACCCTGTCTACTAATGCAAGGCAAACGTGTTTGATCACCACACAATTCACATCGGACCATCTTACAATTAGAATTTATGCTTAAAAGATCCCTTTTTTTTTTTCGCGGGGTAAATGCATTATGCACACCTCGGAGTCCTGGGGTGGGACTCCGAGGTAGTGTGGGACTCTCAACCACTAAAACCGCCGCGGCAGCCTTCTCGGGCGGAACTCGGCGGTGGCGGGATCTTGTATGAACGCACCGCCACCGCCGCGCCTGGGCTCCCCTTATCGGGGAGCCCGTTCCGTGGGGGCGATCGAAACGCCCCCCAGAGGTGACCGATACCCCGGTCACCCCCCCTCCTCTACTCCGCCAACGTCAGAAGACTGCGCTCCGACGCCCGCACTACCGGGCCGCTTTGGATGCAGCCGGGGACCCCACCCCGACTGGCGGGCCATCAGGTCGCGGGCCCACACGGATGACCCGTATAGGGCCATCGCCCGCACCACCCCCATGTAGAGGCGGCGTACCCTCTCCTCCGGCCCCCCGAGATTGGGCATCAGACGACCCAACAGGGTCGCCACGCCCTCAATCCGGGGAACCAGGCGGTCGAAGTGTCCTTCGAAGCGCCAGCGGCTGTCTAGGTTGAGGCCGAGGTACTTCATACGTCCCTCGACTCAAACACAGGCGTCTCCTACTCGGACCCAGGCCTGGGGGACCCGCCGCGACAGAGGCAGTCCATGAAACATGACTACCTCCGTCTTTGGCGGCGAGATCTGCAACCCCAGGTCGCGGATCCTGGCGATGATGAGCGCCACCGCCACCTCCGCAATGCGGATGGTCCTCGTCCACTCTCTCCCGACCGCAATGATCAGCGTGTCGTCCGCATAGCAGACGACGCGCACACCGGGCGGGAGGAGTCCGCGCAACACCGAGTCGTACCCCACGTACCACAGTAGGGATCCAAGAACGGACCCCTGGGGCACGACTCGGCTGACTCTCCGACGTATGACTACGCCGCCCCGGCCGGGGTATTCGATTACCCTGTCCGACAGGTAGTCCCGCAGCACGATCCGGAGATACGGAGGCACCCCGTGTTCTCGGAGTGCCTCCCGGATCGTGTCCCAGCGGATGGTGTTAAAGGCGTTGGCGATATCCAAACTGATCGCCAACGCCACACCACCGCGGGAAACTGCCCGGTGCGCGAGGGAACGCACGTGGTCTATCGCATCTAGCGTAGACCGTCCCCCGCGGAAACCGTATTGGCAGTCCGCCAAACCGGGACCACCGTCGGACATGCCCCTCGACAGGCGGGCAGCGAGCACGCGCTCGAAGAGCTTGGCCGCCTCGTCGAGGAGGCATATCGGCCGGTGCGCGGAAGGAGAGTCCGCGGGCTTTCCTTTCTTCGGGACGAGGACCATCCGGCCCCGCTTCCAGGGCAGCGGGACCCGCCCCGACATCATGCAGCCGTCAAACAGCAGCATGAGTCGAGGCCCGAGGACGCGTGAGGCCAATCCTAGCGCCCTCCCGGGGATGCCGTCAGGCCCCGGAGCCTTATTGGCCCCGAGGCGCTTGACGGCCGCCGCGAGCTCCTCTTGCGTGACCCCCAGCTCGGCGGACCAGTTGGTCGGGTCCGCCGGCTCGAGCGGGCGCGAGCCCTCATCCGGATCGTCCGGAAAGAGGGTCTCAACGACACGCTCGAGAGCATGGGGGTCTTAAAAGATCCCTAGCTCAACACGTTGTAGATCTGTAAATATACCCAATCCTTGTTATCAGACTTCATCACTGTGAACATTCTAATCCTGACTAGAAACATATCATACACTTATGTAATTAACTAATTGTATACGAATGAATGATTTAATATATTAAAACTGTAGCGGAAAATACTACGACGATCAAGTCAATAGTGGACATGGATCTATCCTGTAAAAACTTTGAGTAACTTCATACATGTGTTGTGTAAAGAATATTTTATAATGTAGATTATGAAGAAAATCGACTAATTACTTGGTATAAATAGTTAAATAATACAGTTCCGGAAATATGCTTCATTCGACAGTGTTTAACCAGAATTGGATTTGAATAATTATGTCCTGTAGCTCCCTTGTGGGTTTGATTCCAAAGAGCCCTTGCTTCTTAATTGTATGAAATAAGTGATTAATTCTAGGAGTATTATATATTCCGGAGACAGTTCTGAATTCAATTTAGATATGCACGTGCTCTGGAGAGGTTGCATACTTGGTGGTTGACGGACTGATTTCAATTTCGACGACACGTTGTGGATGGGTTATAGAAACTTCATTTGCATTCCTGGTATGCATATGTACACATATATACAGTCATAGACAATACTCAATTTCTGTTTGAAACATTGTATGTTACGTTACCTGCATTAACTCACATGGTATCTGAACCATTATAAATACCTATTTATTATTATAGGAAATTATTTATTACGTACTATTTATACAGGGTACACTTGTACTACGAAGCTCCGAACAAGTAGGTCAGCATGCAACGCAGGAAACTGCGTATAATAGCGAATAAAAAACACGTAACAAATAAAATCATACTTTTTATCATCTGTCGTTTATAATTTAAAGAGATTAATGAATGAAACGTAAATGTAGGCAACTTATGTGTAACATAAAAAGACGAATGCACATTTACTTTCTTGTAAATTCCTTTTTACGAATTTGTAAATTTCCTTTTCAAATAATGTGTGAACGAAAAGGTAATCTAACAGAGGTATGAACAAGAAGTGATCGTAGTTCGGTATTGGTATAAAAATTCGTAGTTTTATAGCGGGCAACAATGTTACTGATAATAAATAAGTTTCTTCAAAAAGCCCGAACAAAAATTTAGGTACAGAAACTTGCAGAATTATCGCCGGAAATAAGTCATAGCTTGCGTTAAATTAAGAAAATAATAATCAGCAATAAATTGATTAGAAAGAGATTGATTAGAATCCCTTTCGGAAATTCATCTGCAGTTTGCAAACCTGTGTCACTAGGTCACTGAACCGATCCTGATCATCGACTGCCGAAACGGTTTATGGCAGGGTATCGCCCAGTTCGCACGTGATCACAGGTATACCTCACCAGCCGAAGTTAAGGGTTGTAACCTCAAGTGCGTCCGGGTTATTCCACCGAATACATACTCACTTCACTGCACGACCACTAACACTGATCACCCGATACAATAACTTAATGTATTTTTAATCCAACATGTTGTTCCTACGTTAGGAAAATTCGTGGCCCCGAAAAGGGCCGATTGTTTTCAATTTATCAGATGTTCTACGTAGCCAAACACTTGCACAGCAGCAGCCGCATATCCGATACTCTGTACGTAGCACCAGAACATTGCGTAATACTCCCGTGAACTGAACATCTCTGTCGCCCGATTGCTAACTCAGTCTGCAGGTATAAAAGTTCCCTGCGTTCTGTAGCGAAACGTCCACTCCGGCCTCTGCTAAGGTACGAAGGTGGTTCTAATCAATTTCTTTCTAATCAATTTATTGCTGATTATTATTTTTTTAATTTAACGCAAGCTATGACTTATTTCCGGCGATAATTCTG
>NW_015373979.1:481106-536978 GCF_001272555.1 Dufourea novaeangliae | reverse complement strand
ACTCCTTCAGAGAATCAATAGAGTCAGCGAACGGACTCCTTTAGCTGAACTACGAGAGTCATCGAACGGACTCCTTCAGCAACCAGAATTCGAAACAGTTACTTAAAATTAAATTGGCGAGTAACGCAGCGAAGTCGCGAATACGGCTTACAACCGTAAGATTGATAACGAAACAATTCGCGACGCGACAGTCTTCTTTATTTGCTATTATACGCAGATTCCTGCGATGCATGCTGACCTACTTGTTCGGAGCGTCGTAGTACAAGCGTAACGCGTAGCCACCGCTAGCGCGGAAACTCGGCTGGCAAACTCGCGCTCTGATTGGTCGGGGTTTTTCATTAATATCTTGGTAACGAAGCCTCGGATTACATTGTTGCTGAGGAAAAAGTTGTTCCAATTCACCCCCCGAGTGCCCCATTTCCGGGTCGTACATTTTTGGGACACCCTGTATATATACACATATATATTAATATTATGTAATTATTACATGCATCAATAAGTAATCTTCTATTCTTCTTTGTAAATTCAGTTTCTATTTTTGAAAGAAATAAGAATCCGAGCTATTATTATATTTATGATTGTCCTCTCATATTACGCCGTACTTCTTTATGACCATGATTTAAATGACGAGAAAGTGGTTTAACTTGAAACTTTACTCATTGAATAGATGTAACAAAATTTCAAATTTATGTTGGAATTTACATCCACTTAATTCTTGTGACATATTTCTGTATGACATATTTTATATTTCGATTCGAAATTAGTAAAATGAATAAGAATAACAGTGTACATATATATATATATATATATATATATATATATATATATATATATATCCTCTACCTATACAGTAGACTCACCGTAGACGCACCCCACTATCGGTCGCTATCTGTAACCAAAGTTCTGATCCAATTGGCGGATCCACCGAATTGCTACAAGATCCTGTGTGCCCATTGGCCCACGTTCAAGTAGCGTTTCCAGGCAATACCGGCCTCGAGAGCCCCGCACCATTACTTTAACGTGAGTCTACTACAGTAGACTCGTTACAACGAGTCGTGATTATTCAACTACAGGTTGCTGTTTGTCCTATAGAACAGTAGATAATAGTAATATCTGTAGATGCGTAATTACCCTAGTGATGTTTTGCAAGCTGGACTAATTATCCCTCCCCCCCCCCCCATCACGTTTATTCATTGAATTAATATTAAAAACATGTCTTCCAGTTACATTGGATATTTGAAATTTGTATTTCGTTTTTGTGCTTATGTACGTAACCAGATAATTTCGCGTACAATTTGAAAAAGTATCTTGGTAAAAATCGTCAAATCACAACCACAGTTCGAAAACCGAAGAGATCAAGTAATATACTTACCCGACCTCAAATTGATCATTGAAAACAGACGCAGGAATATTTTATCACAAACAACGAACCTGTAAAGTGCTTTCACTGTAATGAAAAAAGACCGGTAAATTATATTCTCTTCCAATGTTCATTATTACAAACAGTACACAACAGATTTTGCCTGCCAAATATATTGAAACTAGGTTCAATTGCGTGGAGAAGGTGAAAAAGATAATCGAGTGCATCAATTATACAGAGTTTTCCACGATAAGTGTCGTTTGATATAACTACCGAACAATACGTGATAGGAAAAGAATGTAAGGTCACTTTTATCATCAGTTTCTATGTAGAATGTCACAGTGAACAAAACTTTTCTACCTTCAATTTTTCAAGATCATACTAAAGTCATCCCGTCTTTTTGCTAATGGAATGCTATATATTAGTCAAGGTTATTCCAAACACGTACACTGAACTTGTTATTTCTGTACTTTCATAACATCAAAATGAAAATATAGCATTCCATTTGAAAAACACGCGAGGACCTTACTATGACCTTGAAAAGTCGAAGGTAAAGAACTTTTTGGCAGTGACATTCTACATAAAAAAAATGAGAATAAATATCTCCTTACATTTTTGTTCTATTACCTACCATTCAGTAGTTATATCAAACGGTAGTTGTCGTATGACACCCTGCATAGACTTGCATAACTCAATATAAATGAAAGTGACCGCTCATAGCCTAAATCGTCGATGGGACCTAAAATACAAGAACAAAAAGAACACTTCGTAAGAATTCGACCACTTTTTGGAACCTCGGGAATATTAACTGTCGTTAACTCTATGTTCGGGAGTACGTCTTATCAATGAAACAGAAACATCTGCTTAAAAGTTGGTCAATTTTATCTGATTTATGGTGAGTCACTAGGGGGTGAACGATATCTGGTTTGTACGTCGGGATATCGTAAACTGCTATGTTGCACCGTACGTGCAACGCCGGATACCTACTATACAACGCTGTAAACTTGCACAATAGGACAAACTTGCAGATTTATACGCGTGGAGTTCGTACAGTAATAAAATATGTAGGTATTTTTTGTCTAGGATCCGTAGAATCCTTTGACTTCCCATGGACTGAACATAAAAGCTGCACGAGGCCGAGTGTTATACAATTTCCAAGACGTCCGTTGAAATTAATATTTTTATTACCCTTGGAGGAACTCGACTCCAGTTAGTGTTGCAACAGCTTCTGAAGGACCAGTTTCTTACGATCATCCATGCATATTGTATCTAGTACTCGTTTTGTACACAACGCTAACGCTTTCTACATATTTGGGCTTATTGTCGTCTCAATCCTTAGATTTATCTCACAGTAGTCTTCCTTGATGTTTGTTCCTTTTGTGTGTGTACGTGTGTTTTATTTTGCGTGCACTGGGGGAGCAATCCCAATAGATGTCGGCAGAAGGTAAGTTACTAGCATCGCTTTTACGAGTAAAAATACTGTGTACGAGAAAATGAAGCAAACTGATGTGTATCATTGTGGAGTGCCGTTTCTAGTGGTTATTTAGTAGAAAAAGCTGCATATAGTTGAGACGTCAAGCGTTCTTGAATGTGTATATGTGGGTGTGTAAGAATTTTCTGTTCATTATTTTAACATGTTTTTATCACATTGGTTTGGCTAACAAGTTCATATGGTTTTCAAGGGGATGCATAGGTATTTCGGATTCAAAAAATCAAAATTAGCTTTCCATTGGTTATAAAAGCCCCATGTCTTAGGAATATATAAAAAAAATTTCATTGAAAAATTCGCAAAATTACGAAAGTTACAGTCACAAATCTATCCAAGTCTTCAAAGTCGATTTTCTTGAAACTATATGTGTCTCAAGGTGGTAAACATCGTAATTCGAGAAAGGATCGATATTCTTACATAGTCTAGTAAACATTTAGCACAGAATTATTTCAGGAAAAGCGTTCAAAGTTGGTATTTGTTGTATAATTCCACATATTTTTATTACAATTTTTCGACCGCATTCCACTTTCTTGATTTTGAGTTAAAGAATACTTATTTGATACAAATTTTGGTTTTATATGAGTCGTTCAATGGGAATCGTGTTCACCACATCGACGCGCGCACTACGCAGGCACTCACTTTGATGTCTCGTATTTTAATTAATTTTTAATATTTTGTGAAATTCCTTATCTTAAAACGCACGTTACATCCCTATGAAAGAATTGTTATATGAGCAAATGATTTGAGTTATTAGTCGCTCTACAATCCAACTCAAAAGGAACTGTTCATTTTAGCTGTCTAATACATATGCAGGGGACTAGGAAGTCGAAAAATTGATTTCTTTTATCGCATTTTTCTAAAGTCTATTGTTTCCGAATAAAATTCCGTTCAGTTTATAATAATATTCGAAAAAGTGTTTATTTCGCAGATAATTTTGGGAATAACTGTCGACTTACCGTTTACAATTGGTCACAAAAGTATTCGTTTACAATTTTGCAGGGAAGTGTAAGTAGGTTTGCAAATAAAAAAACTGTATCAAAACTTATTTTTAATAAACAGTTATTGTAAAAAGTGCTAATAAATGTTCATTAAATGTATGTTTTGATCAAACAGAACGAAAACAGGAGCTTTGATAATATGGTTTGGAAAATAGTTTCAAAAAGGACATTTAGCGGCCAAGAGAGAATAGAAATAGATACTTATGTATCAGCTGCTGTATTTACTGACAACTGTAAAATGTTGCTATTTTTATTGGAAAAGTTAGGAGTGAAAGCTGGAGCGTGCACCGCGGCCGTATGCTCGCTAGAGGACGAGAAGCGCGTGCACGACGCAAGATACAGCTTGCAAAATAGGTCGAAAACAAGCCGAATCGAAAGAAAAATCGATTAGCAACGACAGGCTGATATCAGGGAAGCATTAAAAACATCATCCTACTATGCTGGAGCTCAATAAGCGAAGTATATACAGAGTGTAACAAAAATGTTGGAGGATCCGGGAATGGTGAGGTAATTTGAACCAAGTTTTACCGTAGCAAAAATGTTATCCGAGGCTTTCTTAACGAACTTTGTATTACGCACAGACCATTTTCATGAAACAAAGTGAAATTATTCGTTAATTATTAGGTTTACGGCTAATAAATCTCAGTACTATTTACTCAAAATTTAACGGTCTTCGATATTTTGGCATAAAAAATATAGCATTCCATTAAAAAAAACGAAATTCACCTTCAAATCTCCGAAATGCCTCCACTTACAAAAAAACCTATGCATTATGTAATGTATCCCTCAAACCATACAACTTTTCTATAAAAAATTTTGTCAAACAATGCATACTTTAGAAGTTATTCAGGGTGAACCAGTTGCATGGACCACCCTGTATAAGTGACAAAAATTTTAAACACGTTTTTCTCGAAACTTTTCATTCTCCTGTTTCCCTAATTGCGAATGAACGGAGGTTCGGATCGACTTCGAAAAATGCCAAGATGTGTAATACATGTGCCATTTCTCGCAGAACCTCTGATATAGTCCGTAAAAGTGCGAGATTGAAAAAATAAATTAAAGCGATAGGACTTTTTAGTAGAGCACAAGCAAGGACGAGTTTTTCTAAAAAAATCGCCGTCTTTTGGGCATTAATTCAACAATAATGTTTTTCGATTTTTTATTTTTTAGGTTCTGGGGGGAACTACGGATCTAACAAGCAAAAATCACCTGGTGCAATTGAATTACGTCACTTTTTAAGACCGATATTATGGCAAAACCACAGAAAAGCGTTGAAATGCTTACCAGTCTGTATCGCCATTTTGAAAACACATACATATATATGTTTCATAGTAATCTTTTTTTTCAAACTTTATGATAGTAATAAACATTGGGTAAAAGGATACATCTCAAGTTGCTTTCCTTTTTTACAAATAAATGAAAAAGAAAGGTTTCTTTTCACGAATAACGATTACCTATTTCCTTTAAGTTGTCTGACATAGCCATGTGGATGTAGTCGGTTTTCTGCGCTCGATTTCGAAACTTGGCGAATTTGTTCAATTTCCCGCGGCGTGTAACGAGAATTATTGTCGATTAAACATTTTTACTTAGTCGTTGAGAATCTCCTGCGACCAGTCAGAGTGTGCTGCATCTTGAAGTGAAAAATCTCCGGAACAAAATTTCGCAAACCCTTTCTGGCGCACGCACTGTGGTGGCATACAAATATTTTGAAATAGAACAGTAAAACATGCTGAAATTAAAATTGTAAAATAATCTACATCTTCAAACTTTTTGGTTAATATGTACTGTTAAACATTTGCTGTTAAATAACCATGTGCTTTCGAGATGTGAACTAAAGTTGGTTGCATTTTAGAGCGTTTGAAGAAAACTGACGCTAAAAGTCACAAGAACTTTTAGGCCATCCCAATATACATATATCCTAGATACATATATGTATACTTATGCATATACAAATAGTTGGTATGATTGCTATAATTTAAAAATATTGATTTCTAATGCACACAAGTATTCTACAAGGGTGACAATTTTTGGAATACTTTTAGTCATTTTCAATTGTGTTTAAATCAAAAACAAATATTATTCTTAAAAAAGAATTAAATAATATTATTCTTATACAGCAATAAAGGCAAATTTGTTAAACACGAATGTCAAACTTTCTTGCGTATGTAAAATATTAATTAATTATTTATGGAGTAGAAAATAGAAGCATTAATTAAAGATAATTGAAATACCTGATATTGCAATAATTATTGGAGAAAATTAAAATGCTAGGCGTATCTACAATAAAAAAATGTTAAGTGATTTTCTCAGAAATTTTCTCTGACGTTTTCGAAAATATCTTTTTCAACAGTTATGAAGGTTTAAAGTTTAAACTTTAAACTATTATGATTTACCATAGTTACCATTCGTCCTACTAGGTAAATATTATCTTTATTAGGGTCTCGATTATACGACCATTATCTCAATTCAAGGTTGCATTTTTATTATACAATAGTTATTTATAATTAACACTAGAACTACCAAGCAAGTCAAAATGATTTGCCAATAGACTCTTACAACGATGAATAAAATGTTATAACAATACATTTTCTCAGATGTTTTGTAACTTTTATTACGATACGACATTAAAGAAATTAGTTAATTTATAAATTTGTAAATTTTCAAAAATTTGCCATATTTAGTGATTGATTGAAAAATATATGCGTTTATCGATGGTAGTTCTAGTGTTAAGTATTAACAAAAATTGAATTTTTGTCTGTTCTTATTTTGCTATTTTTAATGCTAATACAATAATTTATCGAAAAACATCTTCTAAACCAATAAATGCTTCAGACTGATTTGAAATATTTATGATCAAGGTGTATATTCTTCTTCCTGATACCTTCTTGATTCTTGATATAGTTTTTTTATAGCAAATACAACATAAATTATGCATAATTTATCAAATTCACGTAAATAAACTTTCCTGATATTGTTCAGATAATCGAGTCTTGAATTAATTGGTGTAGTGATAATCGAGATTCTAAAAAATTTCAAAGATTTCCTTTTAACCTCAATGGAAATACATTTATCGAGAAATAGGAGCGACTGAAGACAATAGTAATTTTAGCTGCATCTGTGGTCCCTTCTGGTGCACAGAGGAAACTGAGAATGGAGAAAACAAGGACCTATTAGTACGGATGATAGTTAAAGAGACGAAGGATTCTGGTCCCTGTCCAAAACAGATATCTGACACGTTCCGTGTGCCGGTTAGCACGATTCTCAGGCGCATTCATACCTACTGTGTTAGGATCTTCATTCAGCGTACCGTGTTTCGAACTTCCATAAGAAATGATTAGGATGTTAAGCTTCAAGATATGTTGAGAATTTCCCCTTACGAATTCTGGCTATTTAATAAAAAAAAAAAAAAAAAAATAAAATATATAGCATAAAGCATATGTATATTGAATTCTAAATTCTTGATAATGTTGGATTATGAATCATTAGCCCTAGATTGATAGAAATGTATATAATATTGATTCGTTTCAATTTGATCTTAAAATTACGGAACAACAAAAGGAATTTATAATTGATAATCATAATTCATTATAGAATAGAAACTGTAAGAAAATATTATGGTTCAGAAATTAAATTGTTCTACCTTAATCACTTAGAGTAAAATAGATATGTTATTTTCTCTATCAATATTGTCACATTTGAATCCTACTGCTATATGTGTTGTTTAGAAAATGTGTTTCTTCTATCAGATCATTCCAAAAAGAATGGCGAAGAATAATTTATAAGAAATCAGAGTTGAATTTATGCGGTGAGAATATTTCAATTTAAAGGTAATGCGAAATGTATGTAACGTACTCTGCTTAATGGATTTTTGTAAGCACTACTGTTAAGCTACTGAAATATTCACACCACGATCTGCTTTGCAGACAAAACTTCTATTTTTCAAGAAATACCGAATTCTAGAATTCATTAATTTATAAAATGTCACTCACGAATCTGTTCTTGGACTTCAGTTAAAGATTCCAAGATTGCTCGAAGTATTAGAATTATTTCATGTCCCTGTTAGTTGTTAAACGTAATTTTTCAAGTGTTTACGTCAATCATTCGTAAGTATAGTTAGATAACTGTACTCGTTATATTATATTTGTATACAATATAGCACTATGTAATAGTTAACTTATTTTTTATTACTTAATAAGTGTAATAAATGGAAATCTAAATAAGATATATGAAAAAGTTCCGAATACTAGATTCTATGTATACCAATATAGTTTGAGATGTACATCTTAAAGATATTTTCGATTTCTTTAATTAACGGTTGATGTGTGTGTTCAATCACTCCTTGACTGACAATGAGTAGTTCCGATAACGGACGTAAATTTGTAGTTTATATACCTGATGACCGTATCAATGTTGGTCTCAAAATGTTCGTTAGAATTTCCTTAGAAACTTTATTCTACATACTATGTACGTACTCATTTCTTAATACAAAATTTCTTAAATGTGATTCACGTTAAGTAAGTTTCTATTATTGAGATTTGAAGTCTTTATCATTACATTTTTTAAATATGGAACAATGCATCAACCTTATGAATGCTAATGTAGGTTTCTTGCGCAGCGTACCTATCATTTGTCGACAAATAAAACTGACATATATGTATGTATGCATTTAGTTCGATCGGTAAAACGTGCCAGGAAATGTAGGTCGGAAATGAAATATGGACGGAGAAATACTAGTCAGATTAGTATGGTTTCCATTAAACACTATTTGTTTTTAATCGAAATGACTATAGTATAGTATGATAAACAAGGTATCTAGCAGAGTAACGGGACTGATTGCGTAGAAATTTGTATTGTCAAGTTATCTATACAAATCAACGTTATCCTTTTAAAGATAGATTCCCCTTGGAAAACCACAAACCGCTGGAGATGTTCCCAGTTCCTGAAAAAATGCTGGAAGTTGTTAACTGGATCTGCTTTTAGTTGGTCTATCGCAACTTAATGGATGCTGTCCACAGTTCCAAGATGATGATTTCGAAGTTGGTCTTTTATTTTTGGGACAAAAAAATAGCCACACCGACTTTGATTGGAGGAGTAAAGAGGCTGTGGTACCACAGGTATATCCTTCCAGGAGCAAAATTCGTTTACAGAGAGTTTTCTTGTTGCATCATGTGAGTTTTTTTTACCAACAAGGGTATTCCTGTGGTTTCACAGCCCCTTACTTACCTGGTCTGAATTCATACGACTTCTTCCTGTTTTCAAAAGTCAAAACCCTTCTTAAGGGTCGTCATCTTGAAACTGTGGACAATATACATATAATTTCGAGTGAGAGACCAACTGAAAGCAGTTCCAGTTGAAGCCTTTTAGTACTGTTTTAAAAAGTGGGAACAACGTCTGCAGTAGTTTGCGGCTTCCTAGGGAAAATATCTTGAAGGAGATAATATTGATTTGTTGATAACATGATAATACTCATTTCTACGCTATCAGTTCTGTTAATTTTCTGACAGACCTCGTATAACGTAGAAGAAATCTATAATCCTTCGGGTGTATTCATATGATTTTCTGAGCATTTGTGTCGTCGTCTCTATTTCGGTTGGTCACACTATACGAATGTAAGAGGTATTTCTTCAACGCATGCGTAATCATGACTATATGATTCTCGAAGGTTTGATAATTTACTGGAACAGAAATCACTGTTTCCACATAATTATTTGTAAGTCTGATGCTTGTTTTAAAAATTATTTTCAATTAAATTTACAGTTGGAATGTTTTGAGGATACATGTTTTGGTTATCATACCTTGGCCCCGAATTTAATTACCTACTACCAAAATTTCAACCCATTTTAAAGAAAAAACTTATTTTACAAAACAGGTGATCAACGAAATAACCATTATCTGTAACTGTTATGGCATTAGACTTTTACTTTAGAAAAGTCTGCCCGTTCTCAAGTATCTCCACAGTAAATTAACTTACAGTAGTTAAACATTCGCGCGTTAAAAAGTGGTTGAATTTATCTTTGACAGACTTTGAATTATATTAAAATTCTCCATTACACAGTTTACCCACAAATGAGCCAGAAACCTGATTCAAAGGACGAATTCTATTTTACGAACAAGAGTGAACATTTTCAATCTTGGATTTACATCTATTTGGAAAGAAGTTAATTTAATAATGTGTCCCTACAGTCAGAACGTTCAAATAAAACATACTGCATATGTACTTGGTAAACTAAATTTATTACTAGTTTCCTTGAATTATTTTTTATGCAACAATTACAAATTGTATAGAATTACTTTTGTAGAAGGATGACTATTTTGAACCTGGCAGTTTCCCTTCGTTTTATCCTTCAGAGAACCGATAAATGGTACTTTTTTTTCAGAGTTTCCAATTACATCCTCCCTCTTACGATGCTGAAATGTAGGACGCCCATTAGGTGGATGATTACACTGTTTATAAATTTCACCCTGTGATGATACATCAAAACATTTAACGAATCTGTAACATAAGTATAGCAATGTGAAATGCATTTTGTAAGATCTAGATTGTATTTGAAGGAAGCCATGTATTATTTTTCTTCAAGTGAAAACAAGAATCCATTAACATCGTATCTTTGTAACGTCAGGTGTATAAAATGAAATATGTTCAGAACATTGCATTTCGTTCAAAATTCTTTTGTTTTTTTCTTTTGGATAGACTGACAGTACTGACACTTGATAGCATCTCCCTAATTGATTACAGTTGCACCTTTCCACGTTTATAGATTGCTTGCTCTCTTCTCTTTAGATGCCATGGATAAGATTGTGCATTCTAATCCTTCAACTATGAAGCGCTGTAGAAACAGAGAATTTTTATTCATCAGAAAAAAACTATCCTGAAAAAGAAATAACGACAAATGAATACAACTTCTTAGTTACTTCAGAAAATTGCATTGTAGTAGAATATTAGTTAAATAAATTCTTCGGTAAAAAGTTCTTAAAAAATATGCCAATTGTATACTTTCTGCGTTTTTTGTTACGTTAATATTATAATTATCAGTATCTCGATTGCTGTTGATATCTAGTATTTATGAGTTAGTGTTCACATCAAACATGAAACAATTTTGAACTTCTTGCAGTTATTGGTATAGGTTGAGGGAAAGAATTCTAGAAAAAACTCTGCAAAACACTGTGACAAACTCGATTAACGTCTCCCATATATCGACCTGTACTCATACAAAACACTCGCTTATACGTAATTAAATCCTGTAGCCTTCACAAAGCCACACTTTTCTTTGAACTACATGTTCAGGCCGTTTTTGGAATTATTCCTTAATCTTTACAAACAAATTTTTTTAACAATTGGCGAATCAATTGTACGTAAAATTCGTGTAAATGTATATTGTATAATCCAAAAAAGAAACCATTAATGAATGTAAATTAACATTCATATTCGCAAACTATGTACTAGGAGTATTAAGCTGAAGTAGTAGGTGAGATCCTGCAATCAAAGTTTGCTACGAACTGCACTTTCGTCATAATTTTACGTTACGAGGTTCTGCAACCATTTACCCGTGTGTTATAAGTTTGTTACGTCCCTTCAGAATGTTTCACGAGTTTTCATTATGAGACTCAGTTTTCCCTCTATTCATGCTTCGTATTTTCCCTTCCAAGGGACAAATATCGGAGCGTGTTAGGCTTCTAATTTTTCCGAATCAATACTGTCGACTCCTGACTACACATTATAATACCGTATAGAAAAGTATGAAACATGTAACTATCAAACATAATCGACACCAATTTGATACTTCTACGAAACTATCGATGCATAATGATCGATACTTTTAAGTACTTGATAACAATATATGATATAAATACATATCGGAACAATATATACCCATTTGATACTTTATGGAATGGTCAATACCTACTCACTTGACATTTTACCAAAATATTGACAACTGTCTGATATTACCTCGAAACCAATATATGAGTACTCAAAAAAATGTGTTACATTTTTTCAGAATTGATTGAATACGTCAAATTAATTAAAGGGATTTGTGTACACGAAAGAAAAGTTGTTGACTGCGTATAATTTAAGATATTTTATTTGATAACTAATATTTATTTGATTACTGACAAATCATGGAAGGTATGACATGCTAAACGCATGGAATTCCACTTATTTCATTCTGGCTATGCAATTACAAATGCATGCTAATGAAAAAATGATACATCACATCAAAATATTAACATAGCCGCCTTAATCTTAATGCGATAAAGAAATTAATGTAAAATATTCTACACACTCCTACCGTGATGGAATCACAAATATCAAAGAATTAAAATAATAGTTGTAACAGCATTAAATAGACTTATCCATTTTCATTATTAACGTTACAAGTAATAGGTACTAAAGTATTGTCCCACAATTCTTGAAAATATTACGAAATATTAATTTTATAAACAAATTAAGATTATTTATTGCTCGTGGGAAAAGAAGCGTGACAATACAGTACTTCCGGGAGCCGCGGAGCCGGCTTGAACGTTCTTTCTGCCCTACTTTAGAAACATTTTTACAAAGCATTCATTCGTTATTGGTAGGTTTTTTAAGGGCTTAACAGTGTGTTTAGTGGGTACTTCAAACATCCAGCTGTAACTTTCAATAATAATTTTCCATTAATCACTATACTATGGGACGTATAACATAAACTATCTTAATTCATACGCATTCATCAACTTCCGTTTTATGTACATTAACTTCTTCCATTATTTTAACAAATTCAATCACTCCTAAAAAAATGTATCACATTTTTTAAAGTACCCCCATATCTATACTTTCTAGGCAGTATCAGGCAGATGTCAATATTTTGGTGAAATATTAAACGAGTATTGATAATTTCATAAAGTATAAAACGGATATGGTTTCCATATGTATTTGTATCGATTTGGTATCGCTTCAAGACGTATCGGTACCGAAAATTGATACCTAGTATCTAAAATTTGGATGTCTTTCGATACATCCCATTGATTACTTTGGTATCGAATTATTCCAATTTCATCAACGTGTATCGGTATAGATCCGATCTCTAGCAGTAATTAAGTTCAAGATTTTCTTAACTCTTTACAACGCTGTGCATAAATTTGCTGCATGAAGATTACAAGTACCTAGTGTGACAGTGTTACATCGGTTTCCCAATTTGGGGAAAACCCTGTCCAATGACCTTAGTCGCTTCACGCTGCGTGGTCCGAATCAGCGAGTGATTACGATACGTACTCAGTTTCGTAACTTTTTTACTATTGCGAATGAGATGTCTCGTGATACCAGGTCGCTGCGTTGACGCCGTGGGCAAGATATCTCGCGGCCAAGTATCGTTGCTCGAATGAATTGGACGAGACATCTTATGGTACCGTAAGATAAAAGAAATTGCTTTCGGATGTTGTCCGTGATACGCCTTCTGAAAACAATGAAACAGCTGTCAAAACGGTTCTAGCTAGTGACACTTGGCGAACCTGCTTAAACCATCGTATATTTGTTAATAGACTGTGGATTTTATGCATTTATAGAATACTCGATTGCTTAAAATTCAGGATAGCAAAATGATTCAGAAAATTTATTCAGGTTCCATTTTTATTTCTAACCTACCAAAACCTTTAATCGGGTAAATTAATTTTTATTTTTTTCCACGTCCGAGAAACCGAGCCGCAGGAAGTAATATGTATATTCCGTTTACAGTGTCAGAGTAACGGTATTCAGCGGTATGAATGAGATATTCGGTATGAAAGAGATTTCCTCATCATAAGGTGAACCTGGTTATAAACAGGAAATATCTAAATGATTGCAATGCTAGTACCGGAAATCTAAATTTCAAAAATAGCTTGGAAATCACGTCCGCGTCGTAAACCTGTCTGAGATACTTACCTCTAGCATACATATACCCTGCCTTATAAATATTAGGACACTTATCGAATATGCAATAAATGTTCCAAGACATTACGAAACTCCTGAAAGTCTGAAACACGTATTGTTAAGAGGACGTTAGATCTCGATAGACAAGCTTATGCTACTATAAAATAATAAAAGTGACCTAAAATATATAAGTTTTACAAAATATCACATTTTCTTTATACAAACCATGTGTCCTAATGTTTATAAACGTCAGCGTACATGTATGTATGCATATCTCCTTCCATAAGTACTGATTGCAATTAAAACAGCTGTAGTATGCTATGGCACAAGTAATTAATGATAATAAGAGATAATGGAATAATAAATAAATTGAAGGGACAATATAATAAATCGTATATTAACTATTACTATTCTGATATGTATTCAATTTAACGTGATATTAGTTACTTCAGGGTGCTTTGCAATTACCAGCAAAATAGTCATTTCATCATATATTACATAATCTGGTACGGAACAGGGTCAAATTCAATCTCTGGCAAGCGGCGCGGAATACATGCATCTACTAAAACCCTAAGGAAATTTGCAAGCTAGCAACAATGCGGACCAAAGTGGATGCATCGATCATCTTCTCTTCTCGTGGTTGAGGGCGTATAGACAGGGTGTCTCAAAAATGTCTCTGTTCCGGGAAATGAGGAGTTGCTGGGATGATTTGGAACCAGTTTTTTCTTAGCGAAAATGTTAACTGCGGCTTTGTTAACGAGATATTAACGAAAATCCCCGACCAATCAGAGCGCGAGTTTGCCAGCCGAGTTCCCGCGCTAGCGGTGGCTACGCGTGTACTATGAAGCTCCGGAACAAGCAAGTCGCTGCAAAGAAACCGCGTATAATAGTAAATAAGAAAAACATAACAAATCGAACTGTTTATCATCTTTCGTTTGTGATTTAAAGTGATGAATGAATGAAACATACATGTAAGAAAATCATGTGTAACGTAAAAAGACGAATACACAATTATTTTTTTAAACAGAATCTTTAAGAAACCCGATGAACAATGTAGTACGGAAACTTACAGAATTATCGCCGGCAAAAAGTCATATGTAGCTTGCGTTAAATTAAAAAAATAATAATCTACAATAAATTGAATAGAACTCATCCTTTCGGAAATTCACCTGCAGCTTGCAGACCTGTGTTGTAATTTTGTCCGATAGTGTATATCTTTAAGGCATAGAAGTTTTCGTTACTGCCACTTGAAGTAAACAAAAGGAAACATGGGTAATGGTATTTTAAGCTCTTGTGCTTGCACTGTTTTCGTTATGCATTGCGTTCGAATGAAATGAAGGGTACAATGCGCTTTGACTTGTAAAACCGCGCGCTTCTTTTCATGATAATTTCGACCCCTCGATAAGGGCTCCGAATTAAATTCCAAGACCCTTGATTGCCATTCGCGCAGTATTCGCTTCGTTTCATTAAAGCCCCGTAACTAGTTAGCTCATCTTCTTGGTATTTCTCAACGTCTTCTTTCCTCGGTGGAAAAACCCAATTCCCTTGTTTCACCTTATATGACCAGAAGGTAAGGAGAATTTAATGAGGAAACCAATCTGCTGGAAAAAACCACCTCGTGTATACAGGTATTATGAAAATATGCTGATAAAATATTACCGTTACTCTCGCTGAAAATCAAGAAGAATCACTGATGCCTATATGGAATATACCTATAGTCTTCGCTGCTATTATGCAGGGTGTTTTATGTTTTCTCGGGAAAAAAATGTTTTCTTAATGCTAATGTAATGAACAACATGGTGAAAATTGTTGGTAAATTATTAAGTGTGAAGGAAGCAATTACATCAACACCGTGGATGGTTTGAAATTTCAACTAAATGATATATCTTCCTTCTAATAAATTCCATTCACTTAACAAACATACGTAATGTTCCCTGTCTCGTCCTCTAGATCAATAGGTACTAACGCCAGTTGCACGATCCTATCCCAGTATTTTTAAATTTGCCACATAAAACACAACTGATGCCCACACGGGATCCCACTTCATGACAGGTGGGGCAGCGCCTTACTTATTATGCTGCGCTGTCTTCCCGCGGTTCTCTATTATGTTCTGCTATACGACCCACACCGATGTGTTGATTAACCTACAATGAATAACGAGGAAATCAGGAAAAACTGATTTCTAGAAGAATGCGGAAATCGAAATGGCAAAAAAGAAGGCGACTGAAAAGGAAAATTCGTAAATATACTGGGCGCCAAAATTAAAGCATCACTAAAATTTGCCGAAAATATTGGTCATTTTCAGATGCCTATATCTTCGCGAAAAATAGCTATAAAAAATATTGTGACAGAGCGTTTTGTAGCCCGAAGTTTCTAGTTTTTGAATCGGGAATTTAAAAATTATTTTTATGTAATTTGTTCCTTTTTTTTAAAAGATGAAGCGCAGTAAGCGAATGTTAAAAAATGTTGGTCAAGTTTGAGAGGATGCATGGGCCAAATGAAATTTTTTCTGGTAATTCCAATGGAAAACTTTTAAAAAGCAAACATTTCTCTTTAATTTCGTTTTTTTAATTTTGTTGTACAGTTTTTATTGGCCGAGTTATTCGTCATCATATGAGAAAAGGTACTTTCCACTTTGACCGCCTGTAACTTGCGAACGCATGATCGTATAGAAAATTCCAGAAGTGATTTGGAAAGCTGAGAGATTTCTCTTTAAAGACCTTTAGTTGCCAATTTGTTGAAATTTTTTTTCGTCGTCTACAGTCCATTTCAAAATAACGTAAAATATTGCATAATTACCATTTTTCACAAAACACGATGCCATTTTAACAAAAATTGTGGAATCTTCCAGGTGTCTACGTTTTTTTTAAGTTAAAAGTACACGTAACCCCTGTACCAAAGGCCGCATTGATCAGATTTTTTTTACCCTGTGCCCTCGATAGTGAAACTTGCGATACAGTCTGAAAAATTGGTGAATGACTCTTTTGCGGCACGTTTCCTCTTTAAAACGATTTCGCAGCGTTTGAACTGTTGTGGTCTGTGTCTTCTTAGTTTCACTTTATTTTAGAAGAAAGTAGAGATGTCAGAAATTTAGCAAACACATTTTTAAACAATCTCTTCGCAATGACAAAAAGTGAACAATGCGAAGTGACGAGAGGGTGCAGATGGTGTGCATATCCTACCCTATCATAGTAATTGCGATAGATACACTCTTCTTTTTTTTTACTGAACTTAATTTGGTTTTTTTTACCGAACTTCTTCCTTTCCATTGCATCTCCTCGCTGTGTAATGAGATGAGTACCTTGGCATCTGCCAGCGAGACGTTGGCTTGTAACGTTAGTACTGCGCACTGTCTGTAGGTGGCCGCGGCGCCGCGACGATTCTCACAGTTGAGGCTTGCGAGCCCCAACTTGATAAGACGAACCGCGAGTGTGGGTGGGTACTCATTAGAACTGGTCTTGCAGTAATTGCATCACGGATTTTTTTTCTTCTTTTTAGCAATTCCATTAAATCCTTCAGTTTCCTCCTCTATTTATTCCTATCGAAATTTTTTTCTTAGCAAATTTTTCACACCTTTTCTCTTTCTTTAAGCACTTTATTATGCCTAGACGTCATCTCTCTGATTACGAAATTGGTCGACTGGTAACACTTTTGCAGGAAGGTTGCAGCCAACGACAGGTTGCTAATGTTCTTGGTGTAAACCAGTCAGTTGTGAGCCGTGTCTATGCTCGATTTAGAGAGACTGGGGAGTATGTCCGTAGATCGGGGCAAGGACGCAGACGCGCGACCAGTTCTCGAGACGACAGAGCAATTACGCGACGTGCTCTTCGGGAACCCTTTGTTATCGCACGCACTATTGCGGAACAAATTTCGAACCGCAGGCAAAACCCGCCACGCACGATCTCTAACAACACCGTGAGGCGTCGATTGAGGGAGGCTGGCTTACGTTCGAGGCGCCCGGTACGAGTCCCGTTGCTAACTGCTAGACATCGATGGCAGCGTTTAGCTTATGCTCGTCGTTACATACGCTGGTCTCAGCGTCAATGGACAAATGTTCTTTTTACAGACGAGTCCCGATTCTGCCTACGAGGGAGCGACCGACGGGAACATGTTTGGCGTCGTTGTGGCGAACGTTACGATGCCAATCATACAAGGCCGATCACCGCGTTCCATGGGGGATCCGTTATGGTTTGGGCCGGAGTATCGCGGTATTCACGTACACCGCTAGTTATTCTTTCACGTGGTGGTTTGACCGCCATGCGGTACGTGGACGAGATTTTGCGCCCCGTTGTGCTCCCTCTGCGTCAGCGTATGGGCAACCGCTTTCTGCTTATGCAGGACAATGCAAGGCCCCATGTTGCACGCTATACGCAACAATTTCTTCAAGAAAATCAAATACCAGTTCTTGACCATCCACCAGTGAGCCCAGATTTAAATCCCATTGAACATGTTTGGGATATTCTTGGGCGTCGGTTGCGACAGCAATACCCAGACTTGGCGAATTTAGGGCAATTAGCGCACGCCCTCCGCCAAATTTGGCGAAGAATACCACAGTCAATCATACGGAGGTGCATTAATATGCGCAAACGATTAAAAGAAGTAATCAACCGGAGAGGCGGTAATACCCATTATTAAACACAACATACGCATACATGCACGCACGCACGCATCGGAGAGTGAGTTTGGAGTCAAAAAATACTGTGGGAGTGACGAACCACAGGGTCTCATCTCTCCATGCTTGTACATACGCAGTGAAGCGTAAATCCGACAGTGAAACCTCCTCGTGGTACGCCTTAGGTAATGCTAATGCCGGCAGTATTGTGCACCTTTTGTCATTGCGAAGAGATTGTTTAAAAATGTGTTTGCTAAATTTCTGACATCTCTACTTTCTTCTGAAATAAAGTGAAACTAAGAAGACACAGACCACAACAGTTCAAACGCTGCGAAATCGTTTTAAAGTGGAAACGTGCCGCAAAAGAGTCATTCACCAATTTTTCAGACTGTATCGCAAGTTTCACTATCGAGGGCACAGGGTAAAAAAAATCTGATCAATGCGGCCTTTGGTACAGGGGTTACGTGTACTTTTAACTTAAAAAAAACGTAGACACCTGGAAGATTCCACAATTTTTGTTAAAATGGCATCGTGTTTTGTGAAAAATGGTAATTATGCAATATTTTACGTTATTTTGAAATGGACTGTAGACGACGAAAAAAAATTTCAACAAATTGGCAACTAAAGGTCTTTAAAGAGAAATCTCTCAGCTTTCCAAATCACTTCTGGAATTTTCTATACGATCATGCGTTTGCAAGTTACAGGTGGTCAAAGTGGAAAGTACCTTTCCTCATATGATAACGAATAACTCGGCCAATAAAAACTGTACAACAAAATTAAAAAAACAAAATCAAAGAGAAATGTTTGCTTTTTAAAAGTTTTCCATTGGAATTACCAGAAAAAATTTAATTTGGCCCATGCATCCTCTCAAACTTGACCAACATTTTTTAACATTCGCTTACTGCGCTTCATCTTTTAAAAAAAAGGAACAAACTACATAAAAATAATTTTTGAATTCCCGATTCAAAAACTAGAAACTTCGGGCTACAAAATGCTCTGTCACAATATTTTTTATAGCTATTTTTCGCGAAGATATAGGCATCTGAAAATGACCAATATTTTCGGCAAATTTTAGTGATGCTTTAATTTTGGCGCCCAGTGTATAATCGTATATCATTAAGATCACGGAGCAGATCTCGAGATCGTTCGGGGTCTTCTGCGCATCAAGAATTGTCGAGAAGCCGCCGTGGAAAATATTAGAACGAAAGGTATGGCAGCGAGTCTGATCGAGACGATGAAGAACGTAGCCCACGAAGTGCGTCTTATCGTAATCTATCCTTGAGGCCACGACATGATAAAGGTGGCGTCGAGTGTCACCCGAGAGGCACGTCAAGTCAGAGTCTATCTTGGAAACCGCGATATGACAAAGAGAATATTGAGCTTCGTCCGACGGGTACCAAGAACCCGTTGTAGTTTGATGAGCTGTGTTTGTTTTAGCATCTTCCCATTGCTTTCAGATATACAGAACGGTAATATGGCACTGCCTGACAGCGACATCGAGGGATTGACACTATCACGACATTCTCGCAGTATGTCAGTGGAAGAGGTTCGAAAACAAAATACAACGCCCCAGGAGGAAGCGGACGTGGAAGAAAATGAGAGTGTATCTGCAGAGACTTTCGAACTCCTAGGAGGTGATTACATGAAGGTTTCGGCTGTCTGGCCGGAATTTCATAGCACACTTGCTGAAAGGTGGGCAGAAGTAATGAAAATCAGGGATCTCCAAGAGTACCAAGCAGGAACTATTAAAAAAACTATTTTCCGGCATCAATTGCCTAACATTAAAAACACATATGCTTAATCCGGAGTTAAAATCTGTCATGTCAGGCGCTGCACTTAACAGGAATGAGTATCAAAGAATGGAGCAAGGCTAACTTGTCAAAGCCATAAGCGCGGTCGGTGGCGTTTTTGACAGAGTTCCTGAGAGCTGATAGGCCAGGGAAGCTGTTCATGGAGGTCAAGAGGCTTATCACAATGCTAAGCCACGCGGGGGTGTCCTCATAGATCTCCAGTATAGAAAGTCCGTGATAAGAAAGGCATTTATTTTAGCTGGCTTGAGTCCGGTAACAAAAATGATTGTAGTCCGGTGGAATCTTTATAGTTTGAAAAAGCTAATAACAATAAAAGGTATAGTGTGAACCGGAAAAACTTAAATAAACTTATACATAAAGCCACCCCACTTTGAGATGGATGACATAAAAATGGTTATCAGATCACTAACAGAAATTGCCTATATGGCGTCGAATGACTTAAAAGATGTATACTTCCTAATATCAATTAATAATAACGATAAAAAATATTTGAGGTTTTTAGTTAAGGGGAAATTATATTACACTGGGCGTCAAAATTAAGGGACCACTAAAATTTGCCGAAAATATGGGTCATTTTCAAAGGACTATATCTCCGCGAAAAATAGTTATAAAAAATACTGTATACGACCATTTTCTAGCCTGAAGGCTCTAGTTTTTGAATCGAGAATTCAGAAATTATTTTCATGTAGTTTGTTCCTTTGTTTCAAAGATGAAGCGCAGCAAGCGAATGTTAAAAGATGTTGGTCAACTTTGCGAGGATGCGTGGGCCAAATAAAATTTTGTTTGGTAATCCCAATGCAATACTTTTAGAGAGCAAATTTTTGCTCTTTAATTTCGTTCTTTAATTTTGTTGTACAATTTTTATTGGCTGCGTTATTCGTCATCATATGAAAAAAGGCACTTTCCACTTTGAGCGCCTATAACTTGCGAACGCATGATCGTATAGAAAATTCCAAAAGAATTTTGGAAAGCTGAGAGATTTTTCTTTAAAGGTCTTCAGTTGCCAATTTGTTGAAACTTTTCTTCGTCGTATACAGTCCATTTCAAAACAACGTAAAATATTGCATAATTACCGTTTTTCATAAAACACGATGCCATTTCAACAAAAATGGTGGAATCTTCCATTTGTCCACGTTTTTTTTCAAGTTGAATGTACACGTAACCCCTGTGCCAAAGATCGAACTGATCAGATTTTTTTTACCCTATGCCCTCGATAGTGAAACTTGCGATATGGTCTGAAAAATTGGTGAATGACTCTTTTGCGGTACGTTTCTTCTTTAAAACGATTTCGCAGCGTTTGAACTGTTATGATCTGTTTTTTTTTAGTTTCACTTTATTTTAGAAGAAAGGAGAGTGTTCCGTCGTAGAATCTGACATTACCGTTATTTTTTATTATTTTATTTCCTTCGTTCAAACAATTTCAATTTCGTTGACACAAAGAGAGTAATAGACAAAAGAAACGAACATTTGGTCTGCAGTCTGCCACATGCGCTCGGTAACCTGGGACCCATCCGCGCCGGGCCTTACCGGGGCGCGCTGACTCGCAGACAATACAACTATAAACCCTACCGTTGAGAGACTCGAAACTTCGTCGCGGTCAACTCGCATAACCAAAAAGGAAGCGAGTTTTGGTAACGCCTTCAGTGAATTTGGAGGAAGCGAGGTCACACGAAAATCATACTCAAACCAGAACTCACCCGGTGAACATCACACACACACGCACACAAATACACAACTTGCAAATACAGTCATTACGAAACAATCGAAGTGTGCTTTATTTACGGTTTCGAAATCTAAAGATCGTGTAACGGTTCGGCGATTAAGTGCGAACATTGCACGACCTATCAGAGAGATTTCAGAAATTTAGCTAACACATTTCTAACCAATCTCTTCGCAATGACAAAAAGTGCACAATGCGAAGTGATGAGAGAGTGCAGATGCTGTGTACATCCTACCCTTCCTTAGTTATTGTGATAGATGCACTCTTTTTTTACTGAACTTAATTTGCTTTTTTTTTTACCGAACTTCTTCCTTTCCATTGCATCTCCTCGCCGTGTAATGAGATGAGTACCCTGGCATCTGCCAGCGAGACGGTGCGCAGTATTAACGTTATAAGCCACCGTATGGTATGTACTTTTATCTTGAAAAAAACGTGGACACATGGAAGATTCCACCATTTTTGTTGAAATGGTATCGTGTTTTGTGAAAAATGGTAATTATGCAATATTTTACGTTGTTTTGAAATGGACTGTATACGACGACGAAAAGTTTCAACAAATTGGCAACTGAAGACCTTTAAAGAAAAATCTCTCAGCTTTCCAAAATTCTTTTGGAATTTTCTATACGATCATGCGTTCGCAAGTTATAGGCGCTCAAAGTGGAAAGTGCCTTTTTTCATATGATGACGAATAACGCAGCCAATAAAAATTGTACAACAAAATTAAAAAAACGGAATTAAAGAGCAAAAATTTGCTCTCTCAAAGTATTGCATTGGGATTACCAAACAAAATTTTATTTGGCCCACGCATCCTCGCAAAGTTGACCAACATCTTTTAACATTCGCTTGCTGCGCTTCATCTTTGAAACAAAGGAACAAACTACATGAAAATAATTTCTGAATTCTCGATTCAAAAACTAGAGCCTTCAGGCTAGTAAATGGTCGTATACAGTATTTTTTATAACTATCTTTCGCGGAGATATAGTCCTTTGTAAATGACCCATATTTTCGGCAAATTTTAGTGGTCCCTTAATTTTGACGCCCATTGTAGTTTAATTGCTTGCTTTTGGGCAGTGGCTTGAGGAGCGTGATCGGCAGACCTTTGCGTCTTATATCGCCTAAAACGATAACTCCATAGCCGACGCAGAGTCAAGAGTACTCCCAAAGAAGACTGAATGGGAATTAGCAGACTGGGCCTTTGATGAGACAGCAGAAAAATTCAGAAGATTTGACATCGTTTCATTCACTTAGAGTGGGAACAATAAGTACAAAAAATTTCTACCTTGACGTTGAGACCCACATGCATTCAAAATTATCTCGTTTACCATAAAATGGGACGAATTTTACTTTAGCGTGTCTCCACTTTCTCTTTCCGCTAGTGTCGGGAACTTTGTAAAAGGTAAGAGATAATGAAGCACAGGTAGTCATAATGGTCCCATGTTACCCGATTCAACCGTGGTGTCCAATGTTTGCGGAGCTATTGATAAAAGAGCGAATGTATTAAACCGCAAAATAATTTGTTAAAATACGCTTGCAGGAAAGACCATTTACTGGCAGCGAATCTTACACTGGCAGTAGGTAAATTATCTGCAAAGCGTTTAGAACGAATAGCGTCCCAGAAACACCAATTCCAGTGATGTTGAATTTATTGTCAGAAGTCACCATAGAGTAGTAGGCCAAACCGTTGAGGGTATGGTGATCCTACATCCAAAAGACCAAGGTAACGTTTTACAACTCGTTCACACAGATTGTATTGGAAATTTTGTCGTTAATGTTAGGTATAGTCAAAACATCTAGAATCTTCAATAGCTATAGATCAGCAATATCCCCTATCACTCAAAAAGAGATTGGGGAATACCTGCGTATGAGAAGATTCGTTAAGGGACTAGTTAGGTTAAAGCCACAGACTGCGAAGTACGAAAGGTATGGGATCCAGAGAAAATCTTAGAATAATTAGATAGGGATGAGACCAGCGGAAGACTAACCTTGGAGAGATTGTCAAAGACACTGGCGACTCTATTCGCAGTAATCACTGGACACGAAGGAGCGATTGCTCCAACGTCCAACTCCATAGCTTGTTAATTAGGTAGGGATGGGACGATCCAAATGATTCTACGCCTCCCGCGCGAGTACTTCCCCACCTCTATGTGGCCCGGGCCTTGAATACTTGGGACGGTTCGAAAGTCGGGGGTAATAGCTCCCCGGATAACGCCCACGGTAGTCCCAATTGTGGGACTATGTGATAGCTAAGGACGCATTAGTCAAACTGGACCTTGGAGGGGAATAGCGAAATTCCCCTCTCCCGAGAGATCACGTAACTAACTAACTAACTAGCCCCTAGACCAACGAGTGCAAACCAACTCTTTAAGACGTTTAAGTACCATTAAGGTATTAGAGTCTGAAATAAGAATCCGCTAGACCATTTATAAACGACCAGCGTAAAATATAGACAACCGAGTTTACGTTTACCTTACTTCCGTGACAGACCAAAGACATACGTAGCCTCATTGTTACATGAATATGTTAAGAGAACAAAGCATATTGCGGCATGGTTATTGATATTTTTGGAGACCATAGTACGCGACATGCCGCGACATCGGCTGTTCAGCAGTCTGACGACTGAGCATGGAGGAAATACACAAAGCGGTGCGCTGCTCAGACAGGTCGAGGGTATTTGCTCGTTGTTATATCAGACTCTTAACGGAAGAAGCAACATTTGCTGTAGCGGTTATAAGTCATAACTTATAACTAACATTCATGAAAGGAATTGTAAGTGAAGACTACATCATATTTAAAACAACTACCTATTGATCTAGAGGACGAGACAGTGAAGTATAATTAACGATTAAACAAACTTACCTGTAAGTGAAGTTCGATCGTGATTAGGCCAGCTGTCTCGTCCGAATAGATCAAACCAATCCATTCCTTGTATTAGCCTCGAGCATTAGATATTTCTAAAGGTTATTATATGCTGTAGTGCCTTTCAAGTATTCCTCTCTTCCCTGTCTGTTTCCAGATAACTGTAAAGATAAATGGAGAACCGCGGGAACACAGAGCAACATGGTAAGCAAGACGCTGCGTCACCTGCCATGAAGTAGGACCCCGAGTGGGAACCATTTGTTTTTCATGTGCGAAATTTAAAAATACTGTGATAGGATCATGCAACTGGCGTTACTACCTATTGGTCTAATCGGACGAGACAGCTGGTACAAACCCAGATAGCACTGTACAACCAAAGGACGTCCGTTTCATGACCAGTTTATATCCAAATGTCCTACGTCCCCTTTGGACATCCCTAGGATGTTCGTAAGACTTAAATTTCGGATGTTCTAGAAACGTTCGTCCCGAAGGTTCTGCGAATGTTCTCAGGACTTAAATTTCGCATGTTCCAGGAGTGACCGTTTCTTAAGTTTTACGAAAGTTCGTAGGATTTAAATTTCGGATTATTTGCTTTAGTAATTTTGGCTCAATGTCATTCCGAGCAAAGTGATGGAACCCCATGAGCAAGATGTCATTCTTTAGAGAATCAATAGAGAAGTGTAACTAGTGGTTTTGTGCGGAAACCTCAGGAAATTTGAAAAAATATATTTTTTCTTAATTTGTCTTTAACCAACGTACAATCAGTATTTTGCTTTGAAAATATAAACAAACACAATGTACACACAAATCATAACCCCCACACCTATATTTTCATTATAATTCCTTAAAGGAAATTTAACCTTTTAGTTAATAACAGGAACTAACTTGGTCTAATTTCTACTAATTGTCAGTGCGGAGATCGCGGGAAAATTATCTTTTATTTATAATTATAAACCAACCTAACCTAACTTATATCAGTGTACGCAGAATGAAATTTAACCGTAATTTTAAACATTTGGGAAACGTTTCTTATAGGTACGCGTTTTAAGACATTACCATAGCGTTTTTAAAAACTTTTTAAACGTTCGCACGGAGTACAGAGAATGTTAATTTTACACATTCGGAAAATACTCTGAGAATGTTGACACAGTACGTCCTCAGGACGTTCCACTTTGCAAGTAGGACTTTCCTAGAACATTTAAAGATCTTGCCGAGGATGTAAGGGGGACATGTGGAACTTTTCGGGTCATCCTCGGAATGTACCAAACGTCCGGCACACATATGACATTTTTCTGCTATTTAGGATCACGATCGAACTTCACTTACTGGTAAGTTCGTTTAATCGTTAATTTAATTATCCATGACAAAATTGAAGCATAGACATTGTTCTGTATTAAAATTTGGTTTAAGTGTATCAAAAAGTACTGCATTATTTTTTGTGGAATGCTGCCTTTGTTTCGAAATAATTCAAATACCTACTCTATTTTCACAATATGTATCAATATACCTTATTTGTTCTCATTCTGCTCCGCCATTGAGACTGAAAATAAGGTTGGAATGATGTTCTGAATCTAAAATGTGTTTTTTGAGTTATTTGTTTATACGCCTAATACATATAAGTCAATCTTAACGTCAGTTCGTATTATCCTGACCTACATACATGTGGTTGATGGAACGTATAAGGGGACAGTGAACATGTTAATAGTAATCAATACAATTTTAAGTGGAAACTAATTTTTCAATAGAGTTATAACTAAAAATAACATGAAAAATGATCGTTTATCTCACTGTCCACAATTTTATAGATACTGCTTAGTCAGTACAAAACCTGCTTACATGTCCCAATTTTATAGACATTGAAAACTCAAGCTTCTTACGTGTGCTAATTGAGCAGAACTTAAATTCGTAACGAATATAGGTAAGGAGGTCAATGAAAAATGATGTTCAGCGGAGAATTGATTGGCACGCAGGTACATTGTGCGGTACCATTTTGAAGTTCCTGAGTCCATGCGCAATCATTCGACGGGAAGCCAGTCGGGGGATTTCTAGAAATGGGAAGGATTCAAGATTCGAGATTTCTGAGGTTAGGATGCTCGAGATTTTCGAGGTAATATCGTAGATTGAGGGTAGTTTGTGGCAGCTGTGGTGTAAAGAGTGATGGAAGAGCAGTGTTCGTATGAGGAATCAAGAGCAGGGGCTATGTGTAAAATGATGGTAACTTGTTACAATTTCTCGTGATATTAATTCATCTTTAATTACCGTAAGCTTATATTATAAAAGGTCGTTCTATTAGTTTTCTGAGGTAACAGGCGTGACTTATATGTATATTACGCTGTTATTTTTATCCAAGCAAATTCTGTTACTGAAATAATATTCATTTTTGGGCATTGTTGCGGACAAAGCTTGTCATAGGACGCCATGCATAATGTATTCGGCCGTTCGTAATTTTGGATAACATTTCAGTCTTTCCAGAACGTTCCTTCTTATTTACAATGATTGTTGATTGTCTCTTAAGTATATAATACTTTTAATAAAATTCTTTAAAATCTGTTGATCTGGAAACCGAAGTGTACTATAAAGTTGTAAACAGTTGTATATGATTTGAAACAATAGCAAATATACGCCTCATATAAACTATTATCTATTAAATGTCTAATATTAAATACAGGGTGTAACAAAAATATTGCTAGACCCGGAAATTGGACACTCGGGGGGTGAATTGGAACAACTTTGTCCTTAACAAAAATGTAACCTGAGGCTTCCTTACCTAGATATTAACGAGAAACCGCGACCAATCAGAGTGCGAGTTTGCCAGTCGAGTTCCTACGCTAGCGGTGGCTACACACTGCGCTTCTACTATGGAACTTCGAACAAGCAAGTCAATATACATCGCAGGAAACTGCGTATAATAACAAATAAAAAAAACGGAACAAATAAAATGATACTTTTTATCATCTGTCAATTATTATTTAAAGAGATTAATGAATAAAGCATAAATGTAGGAAAATTATGTGTAACGTAAAAAGACGAATGCACATTTACTTTTTTAAACAGAATGAAAACTAATAATTATTTGTAGAGAGGGGCTATGGAATTTGTAAATTTCCTTTTCAAAGAACGAAAAGGTAATGTAACAGAGAATGAACGAGAAGTGATCGTAGTTCGGTATTGGCATAAAAATTCGTAGTATAATAATGGGCAACAATGGTTCTGATGACAAATAAGTTTCTTTAAAAAGCCTGAAGAAAAATTTAGATACAGAAACTTGCAGAATATCGCCGGAAATAAGTCATAGCTTGCGTTAAATTAAAAAAATAATAATGAGCAATAAATTGATTAGAACTCACCCTTCCGGAAATTCACCTGCAGTTTGCAAACCTGTGTCACTAGATCATTGAACCGATCCTGGTCATCGACTGCCGAAACGGTTTATGGCAGGGTATCGCCCAGTTCGCACGTGATCACAGGTATACCTCACCGGCCGAAGTTAAGGGTTGTAACGTCAAGTGCGTCCGGGTTATTCCACCGAATACGTATTCACTTCACTGCGCGACCAGTAATACTGATCATCCGACACAATCACTTAATGTATTTTTAATCCAACTTAAAAATACTTATATGAGTCTACTATGTATGACTTCTGGTATGAGTGTGATCCGCAGATGAGCTGTACGATTCCTTTTTTATATCCCGAAAATCGAGTCTAAAAGTAGTGGGGGATACGCCTGTTCTCAACTGAAACTGTTTTCCAAGAAAATCTAGCCACACCATAACACCCCGTGGGCAATTACGTAATCTGGCCGGATGTATTCCAACTAGTGATGGGTAACCGAGCTTTTCGAGCCAGTTCGAGTAGTAGGGGAAAAGCTCGAAGCTCGATCGAGATACTCGAATGAGCTCGGATGACAAATTTATGTTCTCAGGGGAGAATCGAGGCTCTTGCACACTGGCACTCGAAGCTCGCAGCTGGAAGCCTCGGGGCGTCTCTACGATAACATCTCTATGTTATCTGGCCACCGGCAACCGACTCTCGGGCCCTCGGATTACAATGTAACGCACGGAATGAATCACCCATGAATAAAAATTTTAACTTTTACTCCTTTCAGTGTACTTTCTTAAACATGTTATGAATAAATATAGGAGATTCTCTTGATGAAAATAAGTCTAAACCCGACATAAATCGAACTATATTTAATAACATAGAATTCGTATTAAGTGAAGTGTGGGATAATTCGTCAGTTTTGCCTTTTCGATGAAGTAAGGATACCTGTTTCTTATATTTATATCCCATCATTTCCTTACAGATTCTTAATATTCTTGCAGTATTGTAACTTGCAAACATTCATACTGCATCACAGCAGCGGTTCTTACTTTCGAACAAAACTCCAATTTAGCTATTCAATTTCCCGTATGTCTTGTCCGGTTGACTTCAATTGTGTACCTTTTTAATCTTTTCGACACCCTTTTACAATAAACGAAGGTTCCAACATTTGGTCGGCAGCCGATCCCGCTCGCGCAGTACCACCGAGGCGAAGAACTCGAGTGACTCCTGCAACCCGCAACCTTGGCGCGGTCATAACATCCTTACCTTTTTTTTGCAATATTAAAAAGTAAGGTATAATATTGAAAGACGAAAGTTACGAAAGGAAATGAACGTATACATAGTGCTGGCAGAATGTAATAACCGCTGCTATTAAATTTAGAGAATGTAGGATTACGAAAACATATTTCTGACTTAAAATTCATTTCTAATAGCACATGGGTTATTTAGATTGTACATTTTGGGTTGCAAACCTAACCCAGACCTCTCCTTTAGGACGGACGCGTGCACGTGAAAATAATGAATGTGCGAAAGGGTTAATACTTATCCATGTACAGTTGTACTATAAATATCACTTGCCTTAACCCTAATCCGTACCTTGTGTCAATTTGACACACTTTTCTCTTAAGAAATAACGTTATTCTTTAAAATAAAAAAGAATTTGCACTTTTCTCTTAAGAAATAACGTTATTCTTTAAAATAAAAAAGAATTTGCACTTTTCTCTTAAGAAATAACGTTATTCTTTAAAATAAAAAAGAATTTGCACATTTGACTATTTAGAACTTCATTATATAACAACATATTTTTACCACTGCGTCAATTTGACAACGAGGGGCATATTAAATTGGGAAAATGAGGGATGGATGAGGGTTAACGTTTTCCTTCGCCGTTGCTATTTCTTCACTCGCTTAATCAGCCACCTAGTCGGAATATTATAACTGTTTCCGTATGTTGGCCGGCAGCCCGTCTCACCGACGTCAAATGTTGTATTTATTGGTTAAAATGATTGCATTAAGTTTATGTCTTAATGTTACATACCATTATATTATTTTACTATACACATGTTTCTGTACTATATTTTGTCATAATTAATTTCTTCTCTTTGCTTCTTATATTATCTTTGGAATATGTTTCAATTAAAATAATTGTATTATGTTTACATCTTAACGATCAATGTATTAATGCACTGCATTGCTTCATATTATGTTATATTATGTTATGTTTTATTCATACGTTATGTCGCGATACGAATTCTATATTATTAAATGTAGTCCGATTTATGTAGAGTTTAGACTTCTTTTCATCAAGAGAATCTCCTATATTTAGTCATAACATTTTTAAGAAAGTACACTGGAAGGAGTAAAAGTTTAGATTTTTATTCATGGGTGATTCATTCCGTGTGTTACATTATACCCCGAGGGCCCGAGGCTCGGTTGCCGGCGGCCAGATAACATCTCTACACGCCGAGGCTACAAGCTTCGAGCTTCAAGTGTCAGAGCCTCGGGTCTCCCCTGACAACATAAATCTGTCAGTTGGGCTCGTTCGAGTAGCTCGAACGAGCTCGAAGTATCAGATCGTTCGGACAAGCTCGAACACCGAGGCTCAGTTACCCATCACTAATTCCAACTCCCGATATGGTTAAGGGGTCACGAGAGTGTCTTCGTACGTAACATATACAACGTGGGGAATAGAGTTTAGTGAAAAGTTCATTGATTAAAGATCGCTCGATCTTATCGAATTAATAAGGCTTACTAACATGTAACAGGAAGACTGTTTTAATTGTCTTACCTTGATATTTGCTGAATATATTTATTGAAACTACATTCATTCTTTGAAATTAATGAAGCAAATGTTGCCAGCTTGATTTTCAGTATTAATACTTTCATTTAAACTTTTTATTTGTCCCGTATATTGAAATAATTATACGTATTAATTACCTTGTGTATATAAAGGAATAAACAAATAATTATATGTAATTGAAAGGAATAACAAAATTTGAAGAGGAAGAGATCAGGGTGTTTGATTATAAACTCTTATGACAACAGTAATTACTATGTACAGAGACCTTGCGATTATCGTCCCGAACTCGGGTCCGCCCGAAGCTCCAACTTCGACAACACGCCTTCGTAGCATTCCGAACATAGGAAAGGACAAGCGAGTGAGAACAGGGAGAAAGCTTCTGTTTCCACGCGGGGTTTTTTTTTTTTTTTTTTTTAATAAACATGTTTGTTGCAAGAGGAAAGTACATTTAGTTAAATAGGTAACAACAAACATAGAAAAAAAACCAGACAACTATTACAATTTATATCTACTTGTGCACTCGCTTGTGCAACTTATAGATAAACATCTTTGGTTAAAGTAACTTATAGTATTAATGACGCTTAAAATATAACAGAGTAATAGCAATTAACTCTAATCAGACTTGAAATATTAGGAATTCGGGGAAAACATAATTATAAAAAAAAACCCCATCAACAATCTTTTGGTGTACTAATACTTCTAACTAATTTAAAAACTAAGGGACAGAGAAAAATGAAGAGAGAAGAAACAGAAAAGAAAGAGGAAGGAGATTTCAATATATACATTATTTACAACATAATTTAACTTCCCTACATAGGAAAATTATCGTCTAATAATTGCTCACAGCCCCTTCGAAATACTTAAAAACTATTATGATCTAAGAGAGCCTAATCTACGCTCTCTAAGGTCAGTTATATGTATATCGTTGATCGACAACCACCAATACTTTTTAAAATTCAGTCTGTGGAAATCCATGAGATCAATATCAGGTAGCGCAAAAGAGAACTTGAATTTATTGATATTTACAACGAAATCAGAATGTTGAAACGTAATTCTTTTATTAGCTTTATTTCGTCTCCAATGGTAAATGAGATTTATATTATTTGCATTTTGTATTAACCCTAGCTTATCACAATGTATAAAAGCTTAGGGCGATAAGTACCCATTGGTAATTTGGCGTTGTGAGACAATGGGATCCTGTACTGATAGAGAATGAATTATATCATTCTTAATGAATGGTAGTTTGCTAAGATAATCTCTTGTAAGTTTTATTATGAATGAGTCGATCCTCGGAATACCAACTTTGTTGTAAAGCGTCCTGTTATTAACATAATGTTGCCAATCTGAAGGTTGTGACCTATACATTCGAATGCAAGCTCTTAAACATTTGTCTTTTCCATAATTGTATGGTTACAGTTCCACCATATGGGCACCGCGTAAGTTATTATGGGTCTTATTAACAACATATATGGTATAACTTTAGTTTTGTTGGAAAGGTGTTTATTTTAAAAAATCCTGCAATTGGTTTGGAAAGCTATTTTGGCTTTGTCGATTTGTAACTCAATATGTCTATTGCCTCGGAGTAGATAGTCTATATGAATGCCTAGATACTTAACAACTTTTTTGTGGGGAATGAATACTTTATTATCAGTGCCAGGGCTGGTTGTGTAAATCTGAAAATCTTTACTTCCTGCTTTAACACTAGAAGATAAATCATCTAGTGGTTTTCTAAACAAAATGGTTTCACATTTACTAGGATTGAGTCTAAGGTTCCATGCCATATAATATTGGTTAATTTTTTCCACTAGATCTTCAAGATTATCGCGTACCGTTTTTACTTTGTTGCCAGCAGTATGAACAATTAAATCATCAGCAAAAGCTAGCGCATATGATTTCCCGTTTTCATTGAGATTGAAAAGTCTGGACAGGTCACTCAAAAGAATATTAAATAGAATGGGTGAATTGACCGTTCCCTGTTGCAGTCCCTCCGTAATTCTAAATTCTTCAGAAGACAAGTTTTCACCATCCCAAGTGAGGAAAATCTTATCGTTGATCATATCCCATATTTGATATATGAGCCATATGGGGAATGGTTTCTTATTTAGTTTATACAGAAGGCCATTCAACCATACTGAATCAAAAGCTTTCTCAATATCTAACAGGGCTGCTCCAACAACTTGGCTCTTAGCGACTTGTGTGTTGAGGTCTGAAATAAGTTTATGAATCGCGTGAGTTGTCGAGTGTTGATGTTTAAAACCAAATTGGTGATCAGGGATTATTTTATTATTGTACTATTACAAAATTCAGTTATACTTGAGTTTATGATTGCTTCAAAAACTTTGCTAAGGCTGGGGGGTAAACTAATAGGGCGGTAACTGGATGTCACAGGGTCACAGGGATTCTTATTTTTTTTTAAGATTGGAAGAATTTTAGCCCTTTTCCAAGTTATGGGGAAATAGTGGTGATTCAGTGAATTATTGAAAATTATAGTTAAATCCAATTTCATCTTTCTCGGAAGGTGTTTTAAGACTATGGGGGGTATGTTGTCAAGGCCACTCGACGTTTTATTTGGCAGATTCTTAAGTATGAGATCAACTGTCGGTTGAGAATCTAACGGGTTGGGTTACTGGCTGTATTATCTCTATTAAATTGTGTAATTGTGGATACCGTGTCTTTAGACTCCTTAAAACTGGTTTTTATGGATTCAGCTGTAGCATCTACTAGTTGTTTAAGAGGTGTATTGGAATTGAGGTAACGCGGTGAATTCACTTCTTAGTATGAATGTTAGTATGAATACTTTCGTAGAATGCTCCTATAATATTTAGCTTGTCATGCGGAGCTATAAAAATGTAATTATTTGCTGCCTTATGTGTCTTCGAAAGGTCGCACTTACTTCTAATGAAAATATTTGATTCATCGAGTTTAACTTATATATTTTCTATATGCGTAACCTGTTTGGGTCGAAAAATTGCATTGATTTTGGGGGAAAAAGCCTCATGATTACTATAATCTATTTTTTTAATTTGTTATTTCAGTGTTTGTCTGTAGATATTCTAAGTTCTGACTGTATAGCCTTATTGGTGTCTTTAAGTGCTTCTTTAGCAATTATCGATATAGGTCTAGACGATAACGGGTCAGATATATGGAGGTCGTGCAACAGAGAAACGAGATAACTCTTTATTTTTAAAAGTTTGCGGATATTGTGATTTAAGTATCTATGAATGCTATTACCAGATTTAAACTTAGGTACAGAATTAATTATTGTGTTGTAAATAACGTTATTGATGAGCTCAAGATTGCTATTTATTTCGGGGATAGTTAAATTGCGATCATTTGGAATATTATTGTTATAATTTCTTGCTAACTTTCTGGTAAACTTTCGCCAGTTTGTGGCTTTGAAGTTATAGCGAAAATGTTTCGGGACTGGGTTCCAGAGAGGCATATTATTGTCTGAAAGCTCAAATATTACGGATATTGCGGCATGATCACTATCGTACGAAAGAGTTTTAGCTTTCCCATTTGAAGTATTCATTAATTTAAGCCTTGCATCTACTAGGTAAATATCCAAAAATGAATTTGATGGCTTAAAAGTAGGCTCAAAGGATATAATTATCCTTAGTTTGATAGTAATTCCATAGCTATCTTCCCATTGTCTCATATACCTTTTTTTTTTTGGGAGGGGGGGAAATGCATTACGCATCCCTGAGTCACGGGTACCCAGTGTATGTGGTACTTACCACACCGGCATACCCACTAAAACCCCTCCGCCCATCCTGGGCAAATGCTGCCAATACCTGACCCCCCCCGGATCCATCTCTTCGACATTACTACAGGGGGGGAAGGCCCGAATAGACAAACAGAACGGGTACTGATATTTTCCAGTTAACGTAACTAAATATACATATGTGCCTCCAGACTAGGGACTTAAGATAGTGCCCTAACAGAATTATAATTACTATGTATATATACTGGGCGCCAAAATTAAAGCATCACTAAAATTTGCCGAAAATATTGGTCATGAGTAAGTAATATATAAAATATATAATATAATATAATATATGTAATATTAATTATATCGTAAGATAAATTAAGATGGCACGATTGTATCATGAAAAAAGATAAATAAATATTATCATGGCTGTTTTAAGCTCTTCTTTTTCTTTTCGCCACTCTTTGTAAGTTGCTTTCGTAATATAGTTTTTTCTTTATCACATCAGTGAAAAAATGCATAAAAGCCATTCACTTATTTTGGTCGGAGATCATAATACTAATGAAGTCGTTCCATTGGAAATCATCGACTAGTTGTGTGAGTATGTCTCTCTCACATTGGCATTTGCTACAAGTCATTAGGGTATGAGCAGCGTCATCCGTAAATTCACAGAAAAAGCAAGTAGGATTATTTTTCTTTCCAAATTTATACAAATAGTTGCTAAAGTATCCCTTATTAGTTATAAATTGGATAGCATGATGATTTAATACCATGTTTTTATTTCTATTCACCCATGCAGGGATATCACCTATTGTTGACATGGTTCAAGAAGGTCTGGAACTATTATTTATATGACTAATCCAATAATCCATAATTCTGTGTTTCATAGTATTTTTAAGAGCCTTCTTTCTCGTTGATTTTGAACTAATCGGGTTATCTTCTGCTATTAATTCGCTGTCAATTTCTGTAATAAATTTTTGTCGGTATCAATGAAGGCCTTCCAAATAGATCTCGATAGACGGGAAACCGGAGATGATGCATAGGCTGTCCCTGGATGTAGTTCTGTACGCCGTTGTGATACGTATTACATAGTATAGCACGTTGTGCCCTTCTTAATAGCCTCAAACTATTATCCCTGTTAATCGTCGGAAACCATAAAGGCGCCGCACATGCCACTATCGATCGCCATACATAGTAATAAACTTCACGTTTTTTATTATTTAAACCATGAGTGTTAAGCAGGATTCTCGCCAACATGTCTTTATAAGAGTTGGCTTTGTTGGTTACATTGTTAATATGTGTACCAAAGGTGTTACGGTTGTCCCACCTGACTCCCAGGTATCTAAAATTGTTGACCATAGGAAACGTAATATTACCTAATTCAATATTTTCTCTTCTCTTATGCGAACGACCAGATAGTACAATCACATTAGATTTCTGGGTAGCGATTTTTAATCCCTTGAGTATCATCCAATCGTATGTTTTATTGTATGCTATAGTTAATGTATTTTGTATATCCAACCATTTATAGGCCTCCGCCAAGATCAACAGGTCATCGGCATAGGTGACAGGTGTGACATTATTAACCGATTGAAGAATATATATCAGTTCATCGTATACCCAATTCCAGATAATGGGTCCCAAGATAGAACCCTGAGGAACACCACTAAGTATCTTTTTGCTTATCGATTTCTCAATATTATCAATAAATATCACTCTTTCATATAAAAAATCTATAAGTAGATAAATCAACCACAAAGGAAGCTTTCTTTTGACAAGTTGAGCTATAATGCTATCCAAAGTTAGGCTATTGAAAGCATTGGTGACATCTATTGACATGGCTATCAAAATGTAAGAGTTTCTTCTACAAAAATCATTTGCAGAGGCAACTTGTTCCAGAGCGTCAAGTGTGGATTTAAATTTAATAAAACCGAATTCGAGTGGGTGACACACAGTTTCCGGTAAATTGTCCAGTATGCATTTCATAACCTTCTCCCAAACTTTTGAGACACAAGAGGTCCAAGAAATAGGTCTAAAATCATTTTTTTTAACCTTAGGAATCAGCTCAATTTTAGCAACTTTCCACTCCTCAGGGACAAAACCTATTTGGAGTACATTAGAAAAAAGATTATAACAAAGTGTAGGATTAATCTTATGTACATATTGGATCATTTTATAGGTAATACAATCAGGTCCAGGGGCCTTTTTCGCCGGAAGATTGCTTATGATTCCACCAAGATCGATTCTGTCGAGCAATGATAAATCTGGAATTTCATCAAAACAGGAGTCCAAAGAAAGATGTGTATGTAGTAGACTATCTGCAATTGTTTTCTTAGAGAAAGAGTAGTCTGCAGACTGGAGGGGAACACTGGATATATCATGAATAGGTATATTTTTAGGAAATAACTTATTGATAACGGTATCGATTTTATCGTAATTTTCGTAATAAGGATCCATGGAAGACTTTTTATGTATACTCTTGATCATAGTTCTCTAGGGCTTACCCCATGGATCTTCATTAAGCATGTTAATGAAGTCGCTCCAGGCTTTATCTTTACTTCTTAATATGGTAATTTTATAACTTTTTCTCTTAAGTTTATACAGAAGCAATTGCAGGTATCTCCAATGAATTTTTTGCAGTAGCTCTGGACAGACGTCTGCGAGCTTTATTAGCTTCCTTTCTAGCATCTTTGACGTCCTGGTTCCACCAAACAACCGGAGTACGTCTGGGGTTAATTCGAATTAACGGAGTGGAGGCTTCGGCGGCCTTTTTGATAGCATAATACGCCCCAAAAGGTGAATCTGTATTTTTCTCTAATTCCTGGCGTAATATGATGGCAAATTTGAGTAAATTCCATTTGGTATAATTACGAGTCGTTCTAAAATTTTTAATCGGAATGACGCACTGAATATCTATGATGAGTGGAAAATGGTCGGAAGCGGTGTGTATATTTGGTATATTGCCAGTGATGTGATAGGTGTTTTTCCATTTGCCAAAAGCAAAGTCTAATGTAGATTTAGAGGAACCTCTTTCATAGGAAAAGTACCCTGTAGGTTTCACAATAAACATTATGACGGGCAATTAAGTTGATAAACAAATTACCACGGGCATCTGTGTGGGTATTGTTACCCCATAAGGGCGATTTGGCATTGAAGTCACCCAAAAAGATAATGTTCTCAAAATTATTGTCACAGATTGCTTCGATGCAATCACAAAATTGATTAGTTTCCAGGTTATTTGCATTGGGTGACAGATAACCAGAGCAAATTACCCAATCTTGGTATTTAATAGCAATTAAACCCTTAGATGAATGTATTTTAGAAATGTTAGCCAAATTGTGGCCGGTTACTGGTACGATGGAGGATAACTTGTCATTACAAATGAAATGTTTAGCCTTATTTATAAGATTATATTTATAAATTTCGGAGATACAAAGAATGTCTGCCTGGTAATCCGAAGCAATACCTATCAGGGTGTTGTCAGCCAATTTACTATGATTAATATTAAGTTGAATAATTCTCATAATAGGTAGTTTTCTTTAAGTTAAGATTTTCTTTTTTCTTGTTATAGTATTCCCTAAACATTGGGCATCTGAATACACCAATCATATGACCTCGTTCTTCTATTGGAAGACCCTTATCTTTGCATGCTCTGCAGTCAAGGGAGGAAATACAGACGTCAGTCGTATGAACCTCTGACTCACATCTTCTACATATCGTGTTTTTATATTTGCATTTTACACCTATGTGCCCGACACTATGGCACTTGTAACATTTTGTTGTATTGGGTAACAAAATTATTTTGAGTTTTACAAAATGCATATTGCGCATCAGAATAAGATTTCCTAAGAGATCTGACAAAGATCTCATACTCAGGTTTAGTATTAAGAGATGTTTTTAGATCTTGTAATATCTCATCCTGTGCATGGGGACGGCACCCGAATGTCTTTGAAGCTCCACCCTGACTACAATTGTGAAATGATAGTAATGAAATTTGGTATGCTTATTTTGCAAAATAAAAATGTATTTATGATTTTCATATTGAAAAAGGGTGCGTACCACAAAATTAAAAACATATTTAGAAAGGTGAATCTTTTGCGAAGCGAAGGAAAAAACATTTGGCTGCAAGTGTAATTGTTCCCGAGATAAAAATTCGTTCATACAGTCATGTACGTCTTATTATTGTAAATATACATTTATGTATACATACATATTATACTATGTACTTTACACTAGCCTCATATACAGTAACACAGTAAAAGTATTTCTGAACTATTTCGCTTCCCTATTGAAAACAAAACAGATTTTGTAATTTTCCTTGGCACCTTCTTCAGCAGAAAAATCTTCTCTATCGCGTGAAATGGTTAGATTTTCTCCTAAACCCTCAGTTTTTAAAATAAATTGAAGAATATCAGCAAATTTGGTGCGTTTTTGGTGTCCTTTTCAGTTTGATTATTATTTACACATATTTAGATGTCTATAAAATAATAACAATTTACATTATTTTGTTTGGGAGGATTCAGGGTATTATTTTGTATCAAAAGCAACTGAATAACTATCACTGTAAAAGCACAACACTCCTCCAAATTTGAAATTTCCAATGTTTGCTTAAAATTGATTTTTTCAAGAACTGGACGTGCTGCGGAAAAACGTTTTATAGATTCATGTTCAGCTCATAAAAATCTATCAGAAATGCCTATTAACGGTTATGAGGTATTGTACGTGTTAAACAGTGTAATGAAAGAATATGAATTGCTAAGACTTTCTGCATATGTACTGTAACCGTACATATTGTCACATATATCTTATAATTTGAAACGCGTGCGGTGACGCGAACACCGAAGAAAATAAATCTGTTATCAGATTACACGAAGATCGGCATAATTCACCAAGCATTTAGACTCGGCTGGACTTTTCAACTGAGTCGCTCGCCCGACGCATTATTTTAAACAAATAGCAACCGATGCTATAATTTCGGCACACGACAAGAACGGGCGAAATTCACAGGTCTGAGTAAGTAGGAAGGACGGACTGACCGAGTACACGTTCAGCCGTTTCCCTCCGGAATAATTTATTCTTAACTGTGAATACGGTTAGCTTAGGAGCATAAGTACGATCGGGGTTGTTTATTCGGTGCAGGAAAGAAGTGTTGGGACCACGTGCGCGTATACCTCACTGACATCTTTTGTCCTGCTGAACAACCAGGGTTTGGTACGCGTCTCCACCTGAGAAATCTTTCCGATTTATCGGCAAGATCATCAGCTGCTGCGACAGAAATCAAACCTCTCTAGCTAAAACCGCGGAATTCACGTAAACCGAAATTGTAGCATTGCGCGCGTGTGTCGCGCACAATTGTCTGTGCGCGAAGTAAAATAGAACGTCTCACGATACGTAGAAACTTCCGTCGCGAGACCATAATTGTAGTGGAACCATGGCATAACAGAATATATTATCTTTCTACCAGATTCAGATTACAATTTTCTAAACTCTAAACTGACCATATCACTCTCTGTCCTTTTTGTGCCCGAAGGCACGAATCCTGCATTTCTGCTCTGTTCGGTGGAATCATTGGGACGACAGTAGAAAGTAGAGTAACCGCCCTCCAGATCAGGCATACTTAATTTAATTAAATTATTAAAAAGACTAAAAGTACGGTTACAGTACATAAGTAAATATGATCCAAATTGTATCGTGTTTGATATCATTTTAATCAAAAATCTCACCAATACGTTCATAAAAGTTTCATTAATAAGGAACCAAAAATAAAAAAGTTTTATCGGTGCATTAGTATTATCTCACCGACACGCGGGCATGTAACCTGTTGTGGGTTCCCAACGTTCAGTCGTCGGTTTGTGAATGGGAAGCCGCCTAGGCGCATCGGGGCAACACAGTATGCGCTTGCCGGGTTCCAGGGCTTCCTCCCACCCCCACCCAGTGGTGGGGATTACGCATGGACAATAATTGTGGATCAACAATCAGTCAATAATCGCGAGGTCCCTGTACCGATAATATAATAAGCGTAGTGAGAAATCTGAACTTTTGGAATAGAATCAAGAATAATTCTTTTTCCTTGAACGAGCTTCCTAACAAGTATTTATGCATTTTGAATAAAATACGATATATTAAATTAATCCACCTTCCCAATAAATTATTATTAAAATAATATTAACTACAATCAAACAATAAAAGAAGTAACATGTATAATACAAATTTTCTTTTATTAATTATTTCAGTAAAATGTTACCTCAATAATGTTCATTTATGTTTCAAACTACTTTACATTTGAGGTTTAATTGTGATGTAAATAAGTTACGAAATTAGAAACAGTACAACATATTAAATCCAGTAAAATTACAAAAAACGTATTAAATTTAATGGCATGTTCTCGTATTCATTGTACGATTGCCGCTAGTACTTTGATTTAAAACGTATCATGATATACAAAGAATAGTGATATGGATTCACAATAACAGAAATGTAGACTTTACAAATACCTACCAAAACACGTTTATCACCTGTGACAAACGTATGAACTAGAGAGATATATGTATGTGTGGATTGTATACATATAGCTCAGCCGAAGAAATACTATACTGAATGGTTCCAACTGCACCGAAAGGAATATCTACTTTAAGCCAATCTTTTCGTCAAGTGTGTTCTTTAATACGATCGTCTGAAGGTAGCTTCACCTCGAATCCTTGCAGTTACCATAAAAATTTTGTAGTACAAAATTCGATACTGCAGTTTCAAGTGTATACCGTATCCTGACGATATTTATTAATAAATAAATAAATTTTGTATGAATACATTTGTACAATAATGAATACATAAATATATGATAAAATAATACCTGATTAAAAGAACACTGATGTCGTTCATACAGTGAAATATATGAGCCATGCTTTGATGGTAGCACAAGTCCACTGGCGTTGCGTTTTATTCAACTTAAAAATATTATTAAACGCTAATAAGTTTGTTTTACACTTTTAAGATTTTAGACACGTTCAATTTTATTATGTGACCATTTTTATAAATATCATTCTAGGAAAACGGTGTTTTTGTTAACCGTAAATGGATTTATACATCTTTTAATAATAAATTGTCAAAAACGAGATTAATACCAAATTTAAATTTATATTTCAATTAAAATCGACCTTTCTAAGAGGGAATTCTAGTAAATAAATAATAATATTTAAAATGAAACAATAAAAGTATATTATTGAATGTAGAAGTGCATAATTATATTTACTTTGTATACATTTTAGAGTATTTTATTGTAATTGTAGTTTAATAAACGAACAATCTGAAAAGAATGAAAGTACAATCGCAAAGATATAGAGTATTATGTGATAATTTTTACGCATATTTTATTCATTTCGCTTCACAGAAAGTTTCTGTAAATATAGTCACTATTACAAATAGACTAATACCAATTCCAAACGAACATGTATACAATTGTATTTAACAGTCCAATTTGTCTTGATTAATTAATAAGAATATTGTATTGCATTGACTTTGCTCTCATAAATATAGAAGGAATCCATTTGTAGTTGAAACTATCTAGCATTAAGTCACTTTTTTCAAAACACGACTTATATCTACCACATTTAAAAAACCGGCACATGTCCATAATTTTATCAGAAGTAAAAAGGTCTGTAAAGTTAGCATCCCCAAATGCAAAATTTTATGAAAAACAAACAGTATTCGTTTGTCCACGATTTGTTCACATTTATACAACCAAAATTTTCGTTTGTCCACCCTTAAAAAGAAATTATAAACAAAGAAAGAAATTTGTCACCAGCACCTCCATGCACATTTCTCCTTAATTCTCAAGTTGGATATGATTGTCCGCGATTTGTCCATGTTTGTCCACTGAAAATTTTAGTTTGTCCACCCTTCCAAAAAAAGTTATAAACAAATTAAGAATATGATATGACGAATCATATCTCAGTTAGAAATGAAGGAAAAATGGTCGTGGCAGTATTGATATCATATTCTTAATTTGTTTATAACTTTTTTTTGTAGGGTGGACACACGAAAATTTTAGTTGGGCAAATATGGACAAATCGTGGACAAATGAATACTGTTTGTTTTTCATAAAATTTTGCATTATGGGTGTTCACTTCACAGACCTGCAGTATAACTTACACATGTATGCATTTCTGTGATTACCATAGTAGTGGATTCGGTCCAATAGAATGTTTATTTCCAAAGTGATTCCTCCGCAATGGATTAAAATCAAAAAGAAGCATCACTGCTAAAAATACAATTGTTGGGTGTAGTACATAGAAAAATTTCTTTCTTGATCAAGTGTTGTTAATACATATTTTAATGTATTTTACATTAACAGAGAATAGATTATTTCTTCTTTCACTTATGTTTAGTCCTTTACTAGTGCAATTTAGTTATGGATCAGAAATTTTGTTGCTTTTATATAATATCATACTTTAGGTTTTGCATTATTATTCCGAAACTTTTCGACTTTTCTACTATTATTGGAATACAGTAAGTTTTTTTGCTAATCTTGATTTTCATTACAGTCTCAAGTGCATTTAGCACAGCAAAAGAAAAAACGAAGATTCATTAAAGAAGCAACAGTGCTTTGTAAAGTTTTTTCCTTTTCCAAGGAACAATGTCTACGAAGCAACTAGGTGTTATGAAGACGAACACTGTAAAAAGTAACTGTATACTCTTGCCTGGATTTTACCGTCTTACGTTCTCCCTTTTAGATTAACCAAGATTTCCTTAATCTAGCGAAAGTGACGCGGACGTGTAGGAAGAAGATTATAGCGACACAATGTCACACAGGTATAGCCAATATCCTGTGAATACGCGTTTAGCTGATTGCATTCTCCTTCTCTCATTGTTTAATTATAAATAAAAAAAAATGTTGGAGTCTAGGAATTTAAACTTTCACGCAGATATTCATTCGTATTTCATGAAAATCAAATTAAGTTTTAATATATAATTAATAATATAATCAACACGTTAAGTGCATCATGTAAACAAATATGTTGCTTTTGGCATCTGTATACTTTTTTTATTAATGGTCTTAAATTCCCATAAGGTAATATTTTTATACTTATATTATTTATCTATCTTTATTTTTGATTATTATATGTTCTCAATCTGAATTTTGTATGAATAAGTTTGTATTATAAAAGTTAAAACTGGTATTTCATTCATATTGATGAGGGTAAAAAGTAATTGTTGGCCACTAAGGTTTCCTGGATAACTGAGCCACCCTAAAACGTTCACTCATATAACACTGGACAACTTTCACTCGAGCTTTCTAGCCTACGGGCGGTATCTCGCGTAGATCTTACCGCCTACCGCCTCGTGTTTCGCACAGTCATTCATAGCGTAATTATAATATGTTTATTGAGAGATATACTTACTAACCCTTTCGTTAATGCGGAGATGGCTGCCAGTATACTGTCGCCATACAGGAAAGTTGAGTTGCGAGACTACGCTTTCTCGCAAACAGTGTAACATCTGCTTCATTAATTAAGTAAATTAATTAAATTTATGGAAATTCTTGACTAGTGCGAAAGTTGGACCACTGGTTATAGTCACCTATAGGCTACAAAAATCGGTCAGCGGTGAGTGACTGTAGTCGCCTTCAGTACACAGTGAGCATTCGATGTTGACTGACTATATTGACACTCAATATAAGTAACGAAAGCGTTAGATATCCTAAATCATTTATATTAGTTCCTTCTGCAATCATTAGACAGCAGTGCGAAGTCACATCTACGTACCGCCGGCCGACAACCGCTGACTAACAAAATCACGTGATAGCTGCCGTCAAATGGTTATGTACGAATTGATTGTACGTATACTACCGTCTAGAAGTGTAAGGACACTTACAGAAAAAGAAGTAAACTTGAAAAATCAGTTGAAAACAATTAAAACATTTAACAACTCTTATCTAAAAGTTTGGATCCTTACATTATAAAGAATTCATATATTCGACGATACAAACAGAAATCGCACTAATTATAATTATGTATATTATGTAGAAGTCAACACATAACTTTTATTTTCTATTTCCCTCTTGGAAATAATTAATGATATAAGTAGCAAATACATATATACTGTAAGGAGCTGAGAAGTTGGCATATGGGATGTTATTCCATAATACTACAGACAAATTAGAGCCGACTGCCAACTTCTCAACTCTTAACTTTACATCAATGTATATTTTTCCCAATATGATGTCATAGAACTAGTAACAATTATATAACCTGGATAAACTATCCCATTGTGTATGAACCGAACAAGTGTCGTAATGCTTATGAACGGAGGCGTACATATAGAAATTGAAGAGTTAAAGTAAAATACTATTTTATAACGTTTTGTTTTCACAAAAATTGCATTTGAAAATTTAATTATGTGTTTTTATGTTACTGATTACAACTACTTGTAACAACACGTATATTGACACGGTATTATCTATTTTCCATCTGTAAAATTATACTTCAACTATTAATTTATATTCAGTTACTGCGAAATACTATTTCAATGGTTTAAATTCTAAACTTTAGAAACATCAATCAATAGTCCAGTCAAATTAGACTTTTTTTCAAAAAATAACTTTAAGTAGCTATGTTTTTACATGAAAATGTTCGGGAAGTCATTAGAAATGAAATGTACAAAGTGAAATATAGTACGTTAAAATCGGTCCACATGTTAAGTTGCAATAGAATTAAAACTGTCGAAATAGTTGTTTAATACTCGAAGTGATTTGACCATGCAGGTTTGAAATTTTAAGAGAATATGGTCTTCATTACGATTAAGAAGTGTGCCAAAATTCAGCATTAAATATTTATTCGTTTTTACAAAAAGTCATTTATTTATCCGAAAAGCGTCTTCGGAAAAGTTAATTTCTACATCTTTGGCAAGTCGGACAGCAATCAGAGTGTGTATCTTTTACAGCTGGAGAGTTATACTATCATGCACACTTCCCAATGAAGTGAATTTTTAAACTTAAACCACCCAAATATGGTTCCGAAGTATGGGTATTTTTTTTTCTCGTAAACAATTTGAATATCTTCTTCAATTTCGACTGTATGTTTGAACTCTTTTGCAACTTAACGCGTGGACCGATTTTAACGTACTATATCTGACTTTGTAAGTATTTCTAATACCTAAATTTTCTATTTGATTTCTTTTTCTCTAAAATCTTACATTTCCTTCTGCAAGCGAGAAACATGTTCCTCAAATCTTTACGAATTCTTTTAACAATGTTTCCCAACTTTTCATGAGTCTAAAACGTATACGTTTCAATTCTAATCATTTTCCGAACATTTGCATGTAAAAACATAGCTACTTAAAGTTATTTTTTAAAATGGGGGGTTTGAAGTTTCATTCGACTGGACTACAAAGTCAATGATCAAATGATAGGAAGAAATGTAGGACGTAACAAAGCAGTAGTTCTACGAAGACTGTATCTCTCTTGGTTAATTTCTTAACATCTTAAACATTATTACAAAACAAGTTGTTGGAGTTATTATGTATTGAACACATTTATACATTAATATATGTACATATGTATCATAAAATGTGGTTCACAGACTTCCGTATTTATATTCTTAATTCCTACCTATAACATCGTCAAGTGCTTGTTCGCTATTTCGTAATTCAATTAAATTAAAGCGCAAAATTCTAATATTACCCATTAAAAATATTAATTTAAAATTTCATGTAGTATATAGAACATCGATTCCATGACAACAAAGTGAAGAAATTTTTCAATTTACAGCGGAGAAGAATGCTTCGCCAGGTGAATATTTTCCAGCAATAAATTTATTAACGAAAACTATTTGTATTATCTGATATAAGATTTTCTGTGTGATATCTCAGAGGTAATGGAAAGTGTTGATTTATTACGTTCGTTTCAAGAATATGGTAGTACTTCATTTAAAAGCTATAAGTTTGTTGATTTATTCATACAAGCACGTTTGACGTTCAATTTGATGAATTGTTCTGTTCGTTTTGGAATTACGCACGCACTCCGGACTTCAAATTCCTCCACAAGTACCTTTTTTTTCTTAATTATGCCGTGCAACCTCACTCGTCGTAAGAACTCTTGAATAATAATTTAATTGAAGCACTCCAATCCCGTTTCAAATATATATTCCACGCTATTACGAAACAGCTGGGTAGAATATTTCGGATCAGCAAACGCTACGCCGGAAATAGTTCGTTTTTTGAACAAAACGCGATTAAAATAAGTTACCGTTGAAATTTTCTATCTGACTTCTCATGAAAGTTTCACTATAACACTTAACATGTTACCCTCAAACTTTGCCTGAGTTTAAAAAAGAGTACTCGGTCGATGGTTATCCGTAGCATTGGTACTTCCAGCCAAAACGGAACTCTTCTTTTAGCATTGCCAGAAGCAATTGCGTTCCTCAAACTGCAGTTTAAACTGTACCGAAAATCTTTCTTCTGTAACATGTCGTTTTTTTAGCTTCCATTGCAGCGTAGAACATATACAGCTGTGGACAAAAGTATTGAGACGCCATGAAATAAGAATTTCTAAAAACATTTTTGTATTAGTAGGAAATCAAACTATTGAAATGTGAAACGAATAATATTTTGTTAATCTTGTCAATATTTTGTTGGGCCACCTTTTACCCTAATGACTGACAGTCACATCAATTTCTTTCCAACCTTTACCCTGTTCTTTTAAAAGAAGAATTAACTTACGATGATGGTTCCTCAGTTTACTCTCTTGTGATATATTTCTGGGAAAACTTTCTAGCTTTCAAAATATTAAAGCACAATTAGAGACAAAATGATGTGTGTTAGCAGCGAGTAATGACAGTAGACTGTAACTTTTAGGAAGATGTACAAAATGTAGACTATGGACTGCTTAGTTATTTTATGACCCACTATAAACCTTGACAACTGTTATAACATTCCTTTAAACTGCCCGATAAAGGAAGACGGACAATAGGAAGGTTTTAAAGGAATAGTTTTCTGATCAAACTGTAATAATAAAGTTGTTTAATATTTTTGGCCATTGCTGTACCTTTACATATTTCAATAAATAAATCATATTACAGTAAATGAGTTACATGCATTTTTAAGACTCGTCGAATACTAGAAGGTATCATGAACATAACTGTGAATCATTTTTAAATATACTAAGTATGTACTGTATCAAATTTCATAAACATTAATCACAAAGTTGTGATCGATGTATTAAAAAAAAATGTTCACTGATTGTATTACAAATGATTTAATACAAAATTTACGCATATTAGTATGGCCATCTACTGTGTATCATAAATGCTTTAACCCTACGTGGACGATGCCGAAGTCATACTATATGCGCTCGCGAGAGCAATACACACACACAGTGATGGAGCTGACCGTGTAATTCGGGAACTGATAGACGTGTGACATTTGTATGAAAACGGTCGGGCTAAGAAGCCGCATAAGTATTGACGTCTATATTTTTACGATATATACGTCTTCGGTTCGCTCTATTTCCTTTTTTACTCGCTGCCCTTTATTCTAGTCGACAAAAGTTCTACAGTGTCGGTAAGGGCCTCGAGCTCGAGCCACCGTGACTCACCGTAACCTATCCATGTGAGTCAGAAATGATCCGGCCCCGGACGCCCCGCGAGTCCAATACTCGGAGGGTTAACCCTCGTGTAGGTACAGTTTGACTTAATTTAATACAATACGAAACTTTAATGTCGAATTACTTTTAGACCATAATATTTAATGTATGAAAAGTTAACAAATTGTTTATTATTGTTACTTAAAATATATTTTTTTTACGTGAAAATACAAATCGTATTCCTTTTATCATGCAAAACATTCTTGAGATCGACCCCCTTTAAAGTAATAATTACGTATAGTTTTTCAAAAAACTCGATCGTTACCTTATGCATTTTCATTACTGTAAAACCGGTGCTTATGTTTGAGCGCAAGGGAATAGAATCACAGATATCGTGATGGAACATCGGCTACTAGGTGATGGTCGGTAGCGATCCATTTCTTAGGAGTGAAGCCTCCCGCCCTGAGGAGATGGTTTACTTGGCGAATTTTATCACGGCCCTCCCGTAGATTATATGCTCCTGACAAAATATCGTCAACGTAAGTCTTTAGTAAATTACGGCACTAGCGAGTGGAAATTCGTTGCTCTCGTCTTGGACTAATTGACGCATGCATATCAAAGCGAGGTATGGAACAGACGCCAGATCGTACGTAACAGTACTTAACGCGTATGAGGAAACAGAGCTAGTTGACTCGCTACGCCACAAAATTCGTTGTAGGTCCTGATCGTCCAAATGTACGCGGATCTGTCGGTACATCTTCTCGATGTCCGCCGAGAACGCAACAGGATACCTTCACTAACGCAAAATAACATCGGACAGTTCATTTTACAGTTTCGGTCCAGTATGAAGGCAATCGTTGAGAGATACACCGGAGTCGGAACCATGAGAACCGTTAAATACGACCAGAATTTTGGAAGTACAACTAAATTCCCGTAAAACACCGTGATGCGGTAAATAAAACGCTATGAGTGGTGTGCGGTTTGACTCCGTAACGCGACGCATGTGACCGAGCTCTTCGAATTCTTGAAAAAAGGCGGAGTACGCGAGAAGAATTTTCATGGGCTTTGACGCAAACCGATTTTCGTTACGCAAAAGAATACGATATGCAGAATCTCGAGAATCTCCGATACAGTTGAGGTCACGCGACAGTGGTAAACGCACGATGTAACGCCGTGCGAATGAGTGTTACAAAAATGTTCCTCATACTGACGCTCTGACTCTGATAACATCGGTTGTTGACACGAATTTGGCTCTTCTTGTGTCCAAAATTGCTGCAGGAGATCCATGAGTTCTCGATCTACGCGGCACTGGAGGCTGGATGTGCGTTCTGCAGTGAAGTCCAGAGATGACCCATTCGAGGCTTGTACGCTGGGCGATGGTCGAGAAGGACACGAGCGACGATTTCTTCGTCGCGAGGAGATATGACCTTTACGAGGGCTGTGGCCAACAGCATCGGGTTGCGATGCAGGAACGAGTCTGAAGGTGCAGATGACGATGGCTGCTGCTCCAGCGAAGGTGGAGGCGTCGCGTCAGACACGTTGTGAAGCGACGAGTGGTGGCGCGCCTGACACATGGTGCACCGTTTCGTGGATGGGCAGGCCTTGCGGTGATATTATCACAAGCAGTTGAAGCCTAAGAACACTTTTGTTATAATTTATTTACGCTGTTCGGGTGATTTTGCGCGATACTGCAGGCAGGAATCGCCGTAATGCAAGGCACTGCACATTGGTCACGACGATGACGACACAACAGTCTGATGTGCATGCACTTTTGCGACACGAGGTTTCACCGAAGATTTTTCTGTGCTCGACAGTGATAATTTGTGTACGCGTTCTAATGCGCGAATCCGACGACGAAGAAATGCGTCAAGTACAGAAAACTTGAGAGGCGTCGGGTCATCGCCAAGTTGCAGCTCACACGCCTTTAACGAGTCAAAGTCAAGTTTGAGCGTCACCCAGTGTATGATGAACGGGTCCCAATGTTCACTCTGGCATTCTAAACATTCGAAAGCGCCGAGGCATTCTTTCACGACACCGTATAGCTTTTTCAGCTCACTAGCGAACTCGTTCGACAGTTTTTTCAATGAAAACAATGTGTCAAGCTGTCTTGTCAATCAGGGCGCGTTGGTTTTCATAGCGATCCGTCATGACTTTCAACGCGCGATCGAAGCTGTCGTTGGCAACGGCAAAATGGTCGATCAGTTGTCGTGCCTCATCAGTGACGCTCATTTTAAGATAGTGGAACTTCTCTACGATTGGGATGCTGTGATTGGAGATCACCATCTATGTGAAGAGGTCGCAAAACGCTACCCATTCGGTCTCAAGCCCAAAAAACTTCGGCAAATCTAACCGCGGTAACGTAGAAGGGTGACTTACCTGCGACGTTGTTTGTTTACCCGTCTCCGAAAATGTGGACGAAGAGCTCGAGACGAATTTGAGAGCCTCGCATAAAACGGCTTGACTCTCGATGACTGTCTCTTCACATTCGGTTCGCAGGCCGTCTTGGAAGTATGAATTTTTGTAGATCTCCTCGGAACAATGTTCGTAGAGAGGTGCATTATTTGCCTCAAACTGGTCCCAGTTGCGAGAAAGAGCGTCCAAATAGGCTTGTATGTAGGACTCGGTAATGTTTGCCTCGCCCTTCTTCTTGAGGTTGCCCACTGTGTTGCAGATCGACTGGTTCAGTTCATGTTGCCGATTGATGAGATTTACGGCATTAACCTGAGACCGGGAACGTAAACGTTGACCTCGTGGAAGGTAGAAATAATGAACGGAATGGAAATTTCATCATGTGACTTTATTTTCTAGGAAATTGATTTTGGAACTTTATTAAGTATTTGAGTTATTGAATTACATACTTACATTTGCCTAACACATCCAATTTATTCATCCACTAGTTACTATTGTGTTATTACTATTTACTAATAAGTAGACTGCAGATTTTATGCATTTATAGCCTATAGGAGTCTGTAAAATACAGTAAAAAACAAAACTTTCGTCAGTTCCAATCAGTTTTCTAGTGTATTCCGAACCTAATATGATACGTAAGGAAAGAAAGAGATTCCTACACTTGCTCTTCCCTGTGTAAATTGCTTTAGAAAATACCATTTTACATCAAAATCCGCAGTCCACTAATAACTTTCTTCTAATAACAATTGTCTGTCGGGTCAATCAAATACAAATGATGTACATATTGTATGTATGTGTACCATTCGATAGTTTTTGCTTTCTTCCACCAGTTTAGAAACTATGGAGTCGTAAATGAACAAAACTGATGATGTCCGACACGTGTTGGTTTTCGAGACTAATCGTAGTGGCAAAGCTACCGACGCCCAGCGAAATATTTGTCATATCTAAGGTGAATCTTTTACAGATTCCTTCCTAGTCACGAAATCCTGCTCGGACGGATTAACTTTTTCATGTTCTTCAGAGCGTTTTTAGCGAATCTTGCGTCCAGAATAATATGAAATTCAACACTTCGACCGTAGATTTTAGAAAACTGCCGAATTGTTGGAAAAAGGATGTGATTTATAATGGGTTTCTGATTCAGCATATAAACTTTATCAGAATAACGCTTGCTTTTAATGTGCGGCCTTTGAGTTAATGTTATTTTAATAAGAGGTATTATGGATTTTAATAAATTTTCCTTAGGAAAGAAATTCTTTTTTTCTGATGGAAGTAAAGGTCATACTTGCAATGATTATAGGGTTAGTAATGCAAAATAAGAAAACATTAAGAATTTTTTATTATCAACAATTAAAGTTTGATAAAACACGTAAGAAATAGAAAAACATCGCAACTCGTTGGACTTTGATCGTTCTTTCATTGAAGAATTGTGATACTGGTTGTTCTTCTCCGAACCCAGGATTCTTTTATCCTCAATTTTTTTAGATTGAGCCCATTCTTTTCTATTATTATATATCACCCCAATTTGATAGCTTTTTTTATGCTAACACACGATACTAAAATCTGAAGTTCGATTTAAATTGGACTATATGTAATCGCTCTCTCCCTGGGCTCTTCATATACAAGGTGTTAATTTATTCCGCTACTATTTAAAGTAAGAAAAAATGACTAAATAGGATGCACATGGTTTTAAGGCGTGCATCTGATGGTGATAAAAAAATCCTGTAAAGGTCATTTTAACGGTTTTTTCAAGGTCATAGTATTTTGTTTTTGCATATTAGCATGCATTTTTTTTAAACACGATGTGGTAGTCAGTGTCAAGATGAATCCAACGACCTACACACTATGACCTTGAAGTCACCTTGAAGGCGAATAAAATAAGTTTCAGTCTCAAGAATGCAGAAGTAAATAAACGTAATAAGAAATAAAAAACATTTTTTTACCATCAGATGCACACTTTAAAACCATGTACATCGTATTTAGTCATTTTTTCTTACTTTAAATTCTAGCGGAAATAATTTAGGAGCTCGAGTTAAAATTAACACCCTGTATATTTCACTTTGCTAACGATGAAAAAAGTTCTGTCTTTGAGTAGCACAATCATCATCAAGGTACAGTGTTACGTCCGTAACGAATTGCTACGACCATCTCCTGTTCCCGGGGATAAACTATTAAACTATTAGAGTGGTTGACAAAACCCAGAAATTGTCCCCGAGCGTTAGCCGGGCGTTTCCACACTGTGCATGCTTGGGCCACCCAGGGTTACCGTAATAAATTAAGTACGGACCGAGACGTACCACTCGGGGTGCGGAAGTCTTCGAGGACTTGTCCTTCGGAAATTTCTGAACATCGGGGTGTTGCGTCTGGACTATGTCTCCGGCGTTTTCTCACGTTGGAGAAATCGCGCGGTGCCTGGAGTTGGCTCGGCACGTGGTAGTGGTGGAAATTACCCCGAGACGTTCGGCATTGGACTTTTACAGGAAAAACCCCGAGGACAGGGGGTGGAAACGGGCATCTTAAAAAGGCTCGAACTGAAGAGCTCGGGGCCAGTTTTTACACAATCAGTTGTCGAGTCACCTCGTTACATTACCAGGCATTCGAACGTGTACTCTAAGCATTTGTTCACAGATCAGTAAAGATTTTAAGATCAAGAAATAGCATAAACATTTATTTCTCCTTACACCATCGCAGTCCCTATCCCAGGATAAATTCCTTAAATGGATTGACCAAAACAGGGGACAAACAAAATTTAGTCGTGATAAATTCGCAACAACAGACACTCGAAAGTCTCTTTTATGGCTCTTTGAATAAGAATAGTATTTCCGTCTTTTTTTTTAACCTTTTGTTCGTCATATACCTCCCTTTATGGAAAAGACTTTCTGTCCGTCAAATATGGCTGTATATTATAAAAGAATTTTTTGTGAACGGTTGAATTCCGTGCAAACATTCCTATGAATTGAGGATGTCTATAGTGCACAGCTATATCAAGTCGCCTTATGATACTGCATAAATAATAGAAGGCTAACGCATACAGCTCTCTACTTTAAACATAAAACATTTTTTTTTATGAACGTTTAAGGTCACATGCACCTTATAGGTTATTAGTGACCACGGTTCGGTAACTTAGTGTAGCCAATCGTATTTAGAGTAATTTATATAATTTGATATCTTTTACGAAGTCTAGAACTCTTTTACACGAATCTATTTCTCGTAGGATCGTGAATGAGTTTTGTAGATTATGTTGGATCCTCTTCGTATTATATTTAGGGCAAGTTGTCAAGATGTGTTCGACAGAATTTCGAACGTTGCAAGTATCGCAGATATTTGCTTCGGCTTTTGTGATCAGATATGAATGTGTCCAGTTTGAGTGTCCTATTCTTAGTCGGGTTATTTTTACTTGATCTATTCTATTTAACAGTGACGCTGGGTTGAAGTCATTTATGCAGTTTAGTTGGTCTACTATTTCTTCATTCTTCCTTCCCTGATTTCCACTAGCGCCTTGATGCAATACTTTCGGAAGTCTCGATGACATGTGTGCTCATATTTTGTTACAATTGTACTAGAGCTAGAGCTAGCCAGTTTTGCTGCTGTATCGGCCTTTTCATTTCCTTCAACACCAATATGTGAGGGAATCCAGGAATATAAAACTTCTCCTTTGTCCCGCTTGAGAGTTTCATTCAATTCAATGACATCTTGAATTACTGAGTTATTTGTTTTTAAGTTTTGTAGAGCTAGTAAGACGCTTTTTGAATCTGTTAGGATGATGTTGTGGCGGCACTACCTCCTTCATTCGCCATCAGAGGTCTACCGAGTTGACACCTTTCCCGCAACTACCTGAAGCCTTCCTCGTTCGTATATATACGTCCTTAACCGACCATCGTATATCCCCGCGTCTAAGGCAGGGTCTGCTAGGTAGCCTTACTGACGAGTCCACTAGTAGGCCCAGGACGAAACGCTCTCTCGCCTTTCCTTTTCACATTTTTCAAGTCAACTGCTTGCCGCCAAAATGTGTTTGCTGTGTGTCGTTTTTTCTATGTATTCCAGGGCTTGTAGGACAGCTAATGCTTCGCTCGTGAATATTGTGGATGTTTCTGGGAGTCTGAATAACAGCTCATGTTCGGGAGTGCATACCACACATCCAGTCCCCTGTTCAGATTTTGAGGCGTCAGTGAAAATTTCTGTGTGGTTTGAATATTTATTGGATAGTTCAGTATATAGGCACCGACTAGGTATAGAATAGACCTATCATCCAATGCTTTTTTCTGTCCCACGTTCATAGGGCTACGTAGCCCTGTTACCATTTTAGTGTCAATACCCGACGTTACCGATAAAGCATGAATTCTGAGTATTATTAGCACAAATGAAGTGTTATATATTCCATTCATATTACGTGTATCTATATGATTTCACGAGAATAAAAATATCCGATGCTTCAGTTTAAGGTTAAGGGATAAATATGACAGTCATGAAACATGAAACGGAAAAGTATATATTTTTTCACTTAACTACAAGACAATTTATTCTAACTGCATCGTTAATGGACATTTTACTAATGTTACTTTTTACATGTTCTTGTTTTGTTCGTTTTTATATTTTGCTTTACATTTGTATATTTGTCACAGATAAATTCAGAATAGATGTAGTTTCATAAATAATTTATTAAATCTACCTTTTGGCCGGCGGCTTACAATTTCCCTTGCGGGAATGTCTTACCGTAATGAGCCATCTCGTAGCCCCGGGATTCCGGGAATCGGGTGACGTCGCGGCGTGCGAGCGAGAGCGATAGAGCGAGCCGTGGTATTGGTGCTCTCCGTCGGTGTTGACGCGTGCCGAAGAATTTCGGCGGTCTATGGGGGGAGGTGTGCGAGCGAGAGAGTACGGTAGAACGTGCCGCGATATCGGTGCTCTCCGTCAGTCTAACGCGCTAGTGACGTTGCGTACCTGGCCGTACCATCTGGTGTTTGGGTCCTTCAAGGAGGAAGGTCGTTCAAGCCGGCAAAAACAATTCAACACGAACAAACCTGCGTACGGCCAATACATAACGACGTTAGCTTCCTCACTTTCTCGTGAGCCGTCGCGGAGCGTGGGCGCGCATCTCATATTTGTCCTTTCTCTTGTTATTAACCCATTGTGTGTTGCAGGCATTCGACAACCACCGTATAAAGGAACCTGTTATTTACTGTGCATATTGTTAATTTATTTACTGTGTATATTATTAATTTATTTACTGTGCATATTATTAATCTATTTACTGTGCATATTGTTGTGTTCCCTCTCTTGTTACTAATCCCTTGTATGTTACAGATGTTCGAGAACCATTGGCTTCGATA
>NW_015373979.1:457885-480512 GCF_001272555.1 Dufourea novaeangliae | reverse complement strand
GAGGTGTCGCCCGTCTTTCCTATTTTCTTAAACCAGGTTCTGGCGACAACACTTGCATCGCGATACTTATTCATACTGTAGTTTAACGTGGTTCATCGTAGACTTAATAACTGCTTGGTATATTAGGCGCGTAAACGAAATGATCGATGGAACTTTTTTCATTCCGTCTATCTCTTTCGTTTGAGTATTAGCGACTACGTTGCGTTAAATTTGTTATTTCGTATTAATAGCATTAATACGTATTAGTTAGAATAATAAGATAATATTAGTTCTAAGCTGAAGGACGAAGACAACCGACGAGGGAACTTAATTTTTTATGGGTTTAGGCTCAAGAAAGAAGTCATCCGCCGTGGGATTTTAGTACCGATAGTATTACATAGTTAAGATTTAAGTTATTTATAAGGTTTATTGTGAAAGGTGGGTAGATGTGGAACTTGTGATTCCATCTACCTGCCTTGGGCCTCCACTCGCAGCAACCTCCTCGTGGTGAGGCCTGGGCAATCGGTATTGTCATCGGTAAAGTACTGTAAACTGAAGACAATATCGAGCTAATGGCTGCGAACTTCGAATCTATCTCATAAAACCACGTTCTATATTACATCGAACTAGGATTATTTTAGAAATCGATATGAGATTCAAAGTGTAAAAATTTCTAGTACTTTGAACGTTTTAGAAAATTATTTGAGATAATGATGTATGGAACTACTGAAAATTACTTTAGATTCCTTTTCCTTATTCTGTAAATTCTTTGATTCGAATATGAATGCTGCTGTAAGTATGAACATTTTCACAGGACAATGATATAAATGGAACTTTAAAACTTTTTTAAGTGTTACAGTGATATTTCGTTACATGTTCCATAATGTCAATAGATTTCCCCGCAACATCCATAATTATTACAAATGTCAATATAACGAAATATCTTTTATGCGATGTTTGTGATGTAATAAAAATCTGTGTTTCTATTACGTTTGTGATACGTATTACTCAGTTATATGTAATAATATAGAATAAAAATATACTGTTAGTCCGATATTTGAAAATATACATGCGTTCGTTGTCACTGTTAACCCCTTAACCTACAACTACGGGCATAGCCCGTAGTAGATGATCGGACCAAACGTAAATATTACGGGCATAGCCCGTAGTAGATGATCGGGCCAAAAGTGAATATTAGCCGCGGCGCCCTCCTAAAGTTATAAATATTTGTGGAATATGTGATAAGTAAATCGTAGGTTAAGGGGTTAAACTGTTGTAATAACAATGGAATAATAAAATAATTTACTCAAATGTACATAATAATATATATACATATTCATAAAAACAATATTAAGCGCAATAACTTTTTTGTACGCGAAAAAAAAACCAATAGGTCCGTCGGGACTAAATCCCAAGACTTCTTTCTATTACGTCTACTTTACAGTGAACGGACGGAAGAGAATCCGTTCACGACCATGGTCTCTTCGATGATGTTCCGACGTACCGAACACTCATGATCTGACAACATTGTACTTTAGACTGGACAATACTGTAGAAGTTAGACTAGTTGAGCTCGAACGGATTTAACGTAGTTTACAAATTCACCGTTCTCATAACATAGAGGGCAGCAGAAAATCCCTGACTTTTTACACTATCGGTATTTCAGAACATGAGACACGAAGTCCCATAAGATGATAGGTCTATCCTATACCTCGTCGGTGATATAGACTTTTAACAACATTTGGGTAGGTGTTTTTGCCTGTTTTCAGAATTTTATCGAGTATGCAAGGAAGATCTATCGTCCATGGTGGAATTTGGTATTGTTTTCTCGGTATAATTGCCGGTGTATCAATATTTAGTTCTTGTAGGTATATTTTGACTCTAATGTTTATTGGTTTTGGTAGTTTAGACCTTTTCTTAAATTCATTAAAATAGGTGTTGGTAGTTAATAGATCGTAGATAGGGTTGGAAGGCGTTGATAATCTGGTTGTTGCGTACGACAAGCTCAGCTGTTTTCTTCGAGCTTCTAACGGTGTTAAATCAGCTTCGCACAGAATTGCAGTGACCGGACTTGTTCTGTAGGCTCCAGTGGCTATTCTAGCTCCGGCATTATGTATAGGTGCTAGTAATTTTAAGACGCGTGGTTTTGCAGACTCGTAGATATTCGCCCCATAATCCAGTTTGGACAGGACTAAGGCCTTATATGAATTGATTAGAATTTGGAATTTAGCTCCCCAATTTTTCGAGGCGATGACCTTTAATATGTTTAATCTTTTAAAACATTCTACTTATAGACTCGTAGACATTCGCCCCATAATCCAGTTTGGACAGGACTAAGGCCTTATATGAATTGATTAGAATTTGGAATTCAGCTCCCCAATTTTTCGAGGCGATGACCTTTAATATGTTTAATCTTTTAAAACATTCCACTTGGAGTTTTTTAAGAAATAGAATCCGTGTGTATTTGCTGTCGTAAGTTAAGCCGAGGATTTTTGGAGTGTTTGTTATCATAAGTTGATGTTTGACTCGTAAGTGTAGCTGTAGTTGGTGATTTTGTGTTGTTCTTTGCTTTGAAAAAATTGTAACGGTGGTTTTGTTTTTAGAGAATTTAAATCCAGTTTATAGAGAGAATTTTTGGAGTCTATCTAAATTGTCTTGAAGGATTTGTTGACTGGTGTTTAAATTTTTTCCGGTTATAAAGAAGGTACAGACGTCAGCAAATATGATATACTTAACTGGTTTAGAGAAAACTTCGGCGATATCGTTTATTGCAATCAGAAATAAAACTACGCTTAGTACAGATCCCTGTGGTACCCCATTTAGGGTTTCAACTTTCTTGGATAATTTGCCATTTACACGGACGTATATGGATCTGCTTTTTATAAAATTGTATATGAATTGTATCATGATTCCACATACGTTCCACTTTTTAAGCTGTTGTATTATTCGGTGCCTCGAAAGCATGTCGTAGGCCTTTTCAATGTCCAAACATATTGCTATTAGGTGTTTTTGAGGAAGGCTTCGCAAATCTTTATATCTGGCATTGCGAGATTGTCAGTTGTCGAACGATACTGTCTGAACCCATTTTGATTTTTTTCTAGTAGATTGTTTGTTTCCAGATACCATCGCAGTCTTTTGCAGATTATTTTTTCTAGTAATTTGCATAAGCAGCATGTCAGGGCGATAGGTCTGTAGCTGTCGATTTGGAGCTTGTTTTTTCCGGGTTTTAGAATGGGAACTTTGGGAAATTGCTTCTTGCCATTTGGCGGGGAAAACACCATTCAGCCAAATGCAATTATAGATATCTAATAAGCAGTTTATTCCTTCTTTTGGTAATTATTGTATAAAGATATTTGGGATGTTGTCGGGTCCTGGGCTGGAATTTTTAACAGATTTTAGTGTCGATTGCAATTCTGTAATCCGAATCTTCGTGTTAAGGGGTTGGTTGTGTGTTGGAGAGATGATCGGTTCGTATTTTGAATTTTTTTCAACACTGGCTTTGATTTTAAGAAAGTTTGGGTCGAAATTTTCGTTACTCAAATTTTTTACAAAGGTAGTAGGTAGAAGGTTGGTAATTTCTGTAGCGTCCGTGATAATTGAATTGTCAGAGCCTTTGATTGCAGTGATTTGGGGGTTTACTTTTTGACCATTAATTTTCTTCAATTTATTCCAAATTTGTTCACATGGGGTGGTCTTTATTAAGGATGAAATGTAATTTATTCACGAATTCTTTTTAGCTTGTTTAAGGATTTTTCTTGCTTTCGCCCTTGCCCGCTTAAACTCTATTACATTGGAGTCAGTTTTGTGTTTTTTATATACATTGTAGGGACCATCGGTACGTACAGATGCGAACATTTGGCGTGCAAATGGTCGGCTCGGTTTATGACACGCGCGCCAGCAATGCTATTTTTGAGAAAGCCGTTATTCTTTAGAATTTTAGTAAACGCATGTTTTTCCTTTCGAGACTTTCGTTTTCGGCCTCAATAGCAGATGCGGGTGTCATAAACCCGGGGTTTCCGAAGGGCCCACGATGCGAGGCTCGGCGGCTTGCGACCGGCCACGTCACGCGCCTCGGGCCTGGAGGGAATTCCGCGGAGTTGCCAAATTTCCAGCAGGTACGTCTCCCCCGCAAAGTCGCACCCCCTATTCCTGGAAAAGCGCGCCAAGGGCGCAAGGAATAGGTGGCGCGATTCGACGAATAGGAATAGTTTTCCTCTAGCGTCTGTGTTTGCGGACCCCCACATTGTATTATGGCTGTTGAAATCTCCCATTAATAGGAAGGGTTTGGGTAGTTGCCCTATAATGTTGGTTAATTCGTCTTCTTGGAATTGGTAGTTGTTTGGAATGTAGACGTTGCATATACATATTTCCCTTTGGTGTAGAATGATTGAGACCGCAATTGCTTCAATATTTGTATTTAGTGGTATTTCTGTGTAATTTAGGTTTTGTTTCATGTAGATTGCTACACCGCCGCTCGCAATCAAGGCGTTTCTTCTGTTTTTTTGGACAACGTTGAAACTTTTGATGTTAATAGATTCATTTGCTTTAAAATTGGTTTCCTGCAGACATAATACGCATGGCCGATGATCTTGGATTAATTTTTGTACGAACTCAAAACGTGTTTTTAAACTATTTATATTCCATTGTATAATTTTTCTTAGCATTTATAATTATTTAGGATAGTTTTATATTTCGTTTATTGTTTAATTGGTGTATTCGTCTTCGGAGCACTGTGGAGTGTCTGAACATTCCGAGGGAGCGGGAGAGCTAGATAAGGGATCAGCCTTGGTAGATTTAACTAGTTTTTTCGTAATTCTTGTTAATCTGTTTTTTATACAACGGTTTGTGAGGTAAGGGTAAAGCTCCTTCATGAAATTTGCTAGAGCTTCTACGTCATCTGTGTATTCTGTTGCGATCTCTCTAGTATTGGGAGATCCAAGTGTGTTTTCAATGAAGCTTTTGAGTTGAAAGAAGTTTAACATCTTACCAGGTTCTTCTAGTACGTGTTTAACTGGCTGCAACATGTCTTCTAGGCTTTTATCGCTCTTTGGTACAGCGTTTGATTTTTTCTTTGGCTGTTTGCACTTCGATTCATTTTCCAGGATTTGTTGAAGACTAATTGGTTTGCCTGTAGCATGGTTTGAATGATTGATTTCTTCTGTGGTGATGCTTGAATCGTTGGTCGTTTCAGATCTTGTGCGTTTTAATGATTTGATCAATGGATCTATGTCCATGGTTTCTATTGCTTTATTATCTTTAGGGTTTTCTATAATTGGAACTATTTAGGTTTTCATATAATTGGAACTATTTTGGGGTCTTGGGGTTTTGTGAACGCACTTGTTTGTGGTGATTTCAAAAGCGCGGGTTGGTTTTTATCGGTTTTACAATTTTTTGCGACGTGACCTTCTTGACTACATATGAAACATTTTAATGTATCTGTGGACGGATAGATCCAGTACATAGTTCCTTCGTGTTCAATTTTTATCGAGTCTGGAATTTTGTGTGTGTCATCTGAATGAATATATAATTGGCGACGAAAACTGAGGATGTGTATAAAACCTTCTTCTGCCATGCCAGCTCGTAGAAATGAAACGGCTGATTCTCTTTTAACTCTTAATTTATCAAGTATTTCATTTATTGAATGAGGGATTGTTGGACAAACATTCGAAAGTATTATACGTTGGGCTTTGCTGATTAACGGCCTTAAGGCCAGGTCGGTATCGTTGACTTTAATGTGTTTATATTTATCGGTGAGTTCGTCTGCGATTCCCTTACTCGCCAAAAAACGCAAATTCTACCGTTGGATACTCTCGACATAAATCTAATGTTTGCTGGATTAGTGATTTTGCCGAATGCGTGAGCATAATCTCTTAATTGGATCCCATCTTTGGCTTCGATTATGATCGCTCGATCTTTTTTTGGGGGAACAATCACTTTGTATTACTTTATTGTAGCTTCGTCGTGGTACGTTATGGTCATTATTACTAGTTTGGGGTACAAGATTTGCATGGTCAGAAGCCATTTTGGTGAATAGATTGCACCGAGAAGGGTTAAGGTTGCTTGACACTGTATATGGCACTCGCGTTCACAGCACGCACGGTGTTGACAAACACGTCTGCTCACTATGACAGTTTCCCACAAAACCTTAATGTTCTTATAAAACCGATATTTTGTCATATCTATACGTAATTGACATTTATCATATGTCTTTCCAGCGTTTCTAGGTCAGCTAATGCATAGGTATACCTGCGACAGTGGAACTTTTTAACGGATAAGTATACATAATTTCTTTTAATTGTACAAGATTCATGTTGATATGTTTAATGGAAATGCAGTGCAAAGTATATAGAGGGCGGAAAATTTGAATACGATGCAGCTTCGTGGAGGAATACGTTGAAATTTTTTAATTGTCCCTTTCTATGCTGAATTTTATTTTCAATTAAGTTGAATTGGAAAAATCGCCGAGTATACTTACATACTCTTTAAGATAACGGTTTAATGCGATTTTTCAACAATCGCTATTTCCACTTATAAGAACGGTAGATATTGATACGTATCAGTCTATATCAAGGTACTGTGAGCAATAAATAACAATACGTCATTATCAATCCTTTAAAGTAGATTAAAGCTTAACGTAAGTAGAACTGCTGAGTCCAGAAAGGATATTATAGCCAGGACGTATTAAGTCGTACTAACAATAAGTCGTATTAGTGTAACCGAAATATGAAAAAGTTTCAATTTTATATGTGTTCTTAGATGTAGAAAAACATTTTGTTTCGAATACACCACGAATTTTTCCGTACGCTGTATAATTTTATATTATTATCTACTTCTATTGAGGGGACAATAGGTATAATAATTTGTAGTCAATATTCGTCCACACTCGTTTAATTATATGACGCGAACGTTACACAAATGATATCGTGAGATACATAAACACTCAATATATAATTAAACGCGTATACAAGATATACTGGAAATTGTGCGCTGACGCGGTATGAAGTGAACGCTTCGGTGAATTCTTCCAGAGTGCCCCCCAAGACCGAAAACCTTGGGGAACAACCTAGGAAAGACGACCTGACAAACTGGTCACAACGTTCGCTGACTTTCACCCTTAACGTTAAAACTGTAGGCCTGCACGAGTCTGGTTGCCAGATGGGTACATCGACAAAAGCCAACCCCGAGCAAGACCTTCCGGAAAAACCCGGTAAATGGTCGCTTACGCATACTACATAAAACACGGGGAATGGTAGTGACAAGGTCGCTACACTATTTTCATTACTAAAGGCGGCTAACTTGCTTCAATTGAAATTATAATACTTTTAGTGTTATATTAGGTATCTGCTCGTTACACGTTTTTTCTGCCTTGGTATAGCAACTATTTGCTCTGAAGTGGCGTGATAACTATGTTAGAATATGAACAGCAATTTTATTTCATCTTATACAAACGTGGTAGAATAGACGCATCACTGAACGCAATTCTTTTGGAAAGATGAAATCTAGAAAGCAATAGAACTTTTTCTGTTAAAGTTTCGTTTTTGAAGAAATCAAAATTGAAAATTCGTAGACACATGGGTTTTTAGTCCATAAGTATTTATTAATTGAAACATTTTCTTTGGTCCATAAGTATTAGAACACCTAGTCTGAATGAAGAAACTGTAATATATAATAAAAACTATTAACTATATTTTAATATTTACGGCGTAATCGATAAATGCCCTAATAGTTATGAACGGGAGTGTATGTATTGTATTGACCAGCAATGGTTAGAGTAAAGAATATTAGTAAAAACGTATGACAGAGAAACGGTTCTTGCGGCTTCAAGGTATAACCATAAAGACCCATAGACCGTCCTAAAAACAAAGCGGAAGGTTACCTGAGTCATATTATGATGTTCAGCAATTCGGCAACTAACCTGGGAAAGACTTGGTGACGGTAAGGGCAATACAGGGCACTGTACTGCATTGCATCTTAGGAAGGCGCGCCTAGGGAAAACTGAAAAGGAGAATGGACCTGTAACCGTACTTTTGTATTCGATTCTAACGAAACCGAAGCATAGAGCGGTTACATTACTCCCTCGGATCCCGTGACTTCTCTGTACCGATTTCGCGGGGATGTCGGATTCGTGCCTCCGGGCACTGGAGGACGGAGGTGGTGATATGGATGTTTCAAAGAACCATAGATTTATCTGGCAAAATCCATTGTATATTCTATAGATCGTTGTGGTAAGATACAACTCGCGACTAGTCTTTGAACACGGAGTTTTATAACACGATAGGTGGTGTACCTGCTCACGCGAGTTCACCCATTACAAGCGAGCGTTGCCAGTATCGTGCTTACAATCTCAAATGTATTTGTTAATTAAGTAGTGCTTCGAAATCTGTCGCATCAACCAATGATCAAAACCTGCTTCCAGCACTGGTGGAAAAACTTTGCGCTCAATCTATGACACTCCCTATGGGGACGCAATGTTTCCCCGTGCATGTGTCGCAGCAACCGATGATCCTGCCAACAAAGTTTGGAGAACTTCTCGGATAGAGACGCGCATGATTTCGTGACCTCAAAACCTCCGTCCAGCACTAGTGGAAAAACCTTGATCGTGCTTATGCTCTAATCTACACACCGAGTAAGCATTCCGTAATTGCATTACTCGTGACCAAATGTACGACCCGAAACCGTTGCAAAGAGAAACTATACTCAAACTTATCGTTAGGCGAGAAATTACACTTATTTGGTTCGACTTTCCGTGTCGATAATACTCACGTTTTTATTCCGCGATGATTCACCGGTTCGGCGTACGCGTCTTAAACTTAGAATTCATTTGGATATTGTAGGGTAATTTTATATATACGTGATATTGGTCGTTTTGTATTCATTGCGAACGTCGTGTCGTTTTGTGATCATTAGCGCCGTGAAGAGTTGAGTTGTTTATAACAAGAGGTAGTTTGTTGCATCTGTGCGCGAGACTGAGAGAGAATAATTTGGTTGTGAGAGCGAAAGAGAAGAGAATGGATTATGTCAATGCCGATCGTATTTTTAGTAGTGTTTTTCTAGCAATAGAGACGGATAGTATAGAAAACACGGACGGCATAATTTTGACGAACTATATTAATGAATTTAATTATAGTGTTTCGTATTTTATGTATTTGTGAATTATAAAGTGTTTAATAAATTTGTTATCCTGTTTCTGCATAATTTTATTATCTCTGATCCTGCAATATCGTCACACGTTCTTTGCGCTATAGTTTTGATGATTGAATTTCCAAATACGAATTTTACAAGTTAGAAAAGATTGATATATACGTTGGAAAAGATTGATTCACAAGTTAGGAAAGATTGTGAGTACTACGTTGGCGCTTCCAGTAGACGTGTAAATTTGTGAATCTCGTATCGACTGTGCCACGGCGTGGTTTGTGCTCGTGACTCCTCAATTTGAGACGCGTACGCGGTGAGGATATACATAGGAAGCGGTTTGATTCTATACAATATCAAGTCGCTTTTGACTTCTCGACGGCGTATCGTTTCTTGCCTAACGGACTCTAATAATTACGAACGACCAGTGTCTTGAGTTCTAGAATTTATACCAAGCAGAATTCATGCAGCCTCAGTGCAGTTCATTAGTGCAAACCCAGTATAGTAACCGTTGATTGTACAGAACTCAGTTAGCTTAAAATGTATCTAACTAAGAAAAGTACAGTAAGTCAGTTAATAATCCCGTAAGATTGGTCCTTCGAGAGAGACAGAGTTATAGACGACGGTAATTGTGCGATATTCCTGCCAACAACAAGAAATTGTTGGTGCCCAAACATGCAAAAGTCCTACGGATGTCCTCTAGACTTAAATTTTGGATGGTTTCGTTTAGTATTTTTGCCAATATCATTCCGTGCACGGTGATGGAACCCCATGAACAAGGTGTCAGTCATTAAAGAATCAATAGAGAAGTGTAACGACACTAGTAGTTTTGTGCGAAAACCTCAAGAAAGTTGAAAAAACATGTTTTTTCTTAAACTGTCTCTAACCAACACAGAATCAGAGTTTTGCTGTAAAACAGAAATAAACACAATGTACTTGGAGATCATAATCCCCAGACCTACATTTTCACTATAATTCCTTATAGGAAATTTAGGCTTTTATTTATTAACAGGAACTAGTAGATCTAATTTCTACTAAGTACGGAAATCGCAGGAAAATTAATCTTTTATTTGTTAAACACAAACCAACCTAACCTAACTCCTATCATCTCGCACAGAATGAAACCTAACCGCAATTTTAAACATTCGGGAAATGTTTCTTATATGTCTTTTAAGACATTACCATAGCGTTTTTAAAATCTTTTTAAACGTTCCCAAAACGTATAGGGAATGTTACTTTTACATATTCGGGAAATGTTTTGAAAATGTTGACACAGAACGTCCTCAGGACGTTCCACTTTATAAATAGGACCTTCCTAGGACATTTAAAGATCGTAACGAGAACCTAATGGAGATATATGGACCGTTTCAGGACATCCTCCGAATGTACAGAACGTCCGGAACGTACGTCCATCGGACGTAGATAGGGCGTTTTTGTGCTATTTGGGAGGTATCATAACAAAAGTTGACACCTCTGAATACTTAAACTTTTATGAGAGTAATTAAAGTAGATGATACTTCATTTGAGTATTTGGTAAAGATTATTTAGAGAAGAGGTTATTTACATAAAAGTCAACAGTTAAAACTATCTTCCAAGATATACATGGTATAAAATTTAAAACTACATTTCCGAAAATTTATGTTCTGTAAAATGCGCCAATTAAATAAATAAATCATTGTCTGATGGATAAAATCATACGTTGATTAGAATAGAAAGTACTTCTTTTCCTTTTAGTCCTAGAAGAATTTTCTTGAATAATTTGACAATGTAGGTACTCTATACATTTTAAACAGTATAGAGGGTATCTCAGTTATAGTAAACATCGAAATTATTTCCGCTGGTATTGAAAATAAGAAAAAATTACTAAAAAGATTATTATAGCCAAGAAATCATTACAGAAGCACTTTGTAAGATTGCTTGCAATCTTAGTGGTGAGGAAAAGTATCATTATAACCAAGAAGCAGAAAATCGTTCACGCGGAGTTAGCATTTTTAACACTTGATACAGTAAAGTGATTTACTATTTCCCTCTTGTTGCATAATTTTTACATTATTCTGATTCAAACAGATTTTTTTCTATTAAGAGTAATCTCAAGATCGTGATGGTCAACTCGTCTTGATGTCGATTACAAAGTCGCATTATAACAGGCAAAATGCAATATGTAAATTAAAGGCGGTGACCTTGAAATGACTTTCAAGGCGACATTGGAGACACTTTCTTTATCGTCATCAAGTGCACGTTTTGAAATCACATAAACTTTCAATTATGGACCTTGCACCTCCATTTTTAGCAATTTCAAGTAAATTAGAAGAAACCGTACATAAAATTATTACTGTCATTAAACAGAATCAGAGCCGCACCCCTCTTGCTGCAAGGTCCTCAATTTTTCTCTAACTTTAAATATTACCGGAAATGTTTCCGATGTTCATTATGTGTGAGACACCCTGTACATTCTGTAAACCGAGGCATCATGTAGCATAATTAAAAACAGTTGGAATGAGGTTATATTTGAACGTGCTTTTATTAGAAAAATTCTCACAATTTATTGGTGGCACCGACAGCGGTTAGGTCAAGTGTTCTCAGCTTTGAAGACCAGGAACAGTGAAGTGCAATTCAGTCAGAAGAAATTCGTGGTGAAAAATATGAACACTAATCTATACTAGCTTCTGTTGTGAACATCTCAGCGTTTCGTCTACCATGGTGTATTGCCAGCATTCTTTACCAATATGAGTTTCGATAACGCCACAGTGGCTTTATGTTAATGCCAATTGTTAGTGGCCCGTGACGCGACATTGGCGTCATGTGAGTTTAAACTAGTACTTTTTAGACCTGAAAAGTTATTGAATTTTTTTACATAGGTACATAGCAAAAACCATATTTCATTCATTCTTGATAAAGACAGCCGGCCACTGATGAAAGTTACTTGCGACACTAGCCGGTTGTCATAGTGTTAATAAAAACATAGCTAATTTTTCATGTATGCTTTTGTTGAAATGCGAAGTAAAATACCTGGCTAAATATTCAATTAAATTTTGCCAAGTCTAATACGACTGCATCACTGACGCAAAGTGTACCGTTTATATGTATACAGGCGCATACGCGATGAGAGATCACTATATGCCAGAGCATTTTGCACAATGAAACGCCGTGTGTCAGCTTTGAGGGTGCACTCTCTAGCTCTACGTAGGTACATCAACCAGGCCAGAAGGTGTAGATAAGAGTGCCTCGAAGAAGCGGCGCTTCCTGGCTAAAGATAAATACCGACATCGTCACCTCTGAAAATAGCGAATCAATATGTCTAGCCAGTCATCAGCCTTTGTCTTCGCTTGTCTCGAGAGGTCCGTGCCCTATTACGGATTATCGTCTCCTCACTTGAGTTCTTCTTTTTTCAACGTACAGTTGTTGTTTTACAATTCGTTGTTCTCGATGTATCTCCACCTTTCCATTTCTTTTGTTCGAAGTAAACACAAATGTTAATAGGAGTTTGAGTGCAACATTAACTCGTTTGCCATTAAAGTGTAATCTGATGTAAATTATTATTCAGTGCTATGGTAAATACAGCATTGTCAGTTGAAATGAAGAAATAGCGATATGTGAATATTTCTTTTCACAAGATGAACAAAACTAAATTGAACTGACTTTAGTTCTTGTAGATATTCTTCTCAGCTACTGATCCTTTTGTTAATAACTAGGCATTCGGGTGTCCTTATATATATCTCAGTTATATTTATAATTCTCATTGCTAGACATTATTATTATTAAGTGGTGATGAAAAGATTGAATAGTGATTGACAGGCCCACCTCTGTGTAGTATATTTGATACGAAATACCTTATGAAAATGAATTAACGTCATCACTCGAACAATAAGAATTACATACGCATTATAGGTAGAAAACATTTTTCTATCCACACGAAACGAATAGAATAGAAAAGTTGAGTTTTCTATTTGTAGAAAACAGAAATAAAATAGTAAGTATACTAGTGTGTTGGTTGATCACAGACTAGTGTAATGTTCGCTGATGTATGAAATTTACCAAATATCGTGTCAGTAGTATCATAGAATATTAAAGTATTTTTAACTTTCCCAAGATTGGAAATGGTAATACATGTATGATTGGTTGAAAATTTTTTTTCACGCCTGTCAATGATTGAACACTTCCTGCATGATTTCGCCTTCTTATTTTATACTCTAAAACAGAATACATATTATGATTTTAATACTTTACATAATTATAGATAATTATTTTCATTATAATTCCTTCTTCATTAGTGAAAATATTTTCCAAGCTCAATCCGGAGATAATTAGTAACTATAGTAGACCTATAATTCTTTACATCACTTATTATGGATTGTATTATTATTCTCAATAGTAGCCTATTAATTTCCAATTTTTCTTGTATCTGTCTTCATTACCCAAATTAAAGAGTAAGAGAATAATTCACGATAGAAAAATTATGCAACAGAAATAAAGAAAACAGTTTACTTTCACGTAAAATTTTAAAAAGTTATAGCACTGAAACAGCGTTCAATTAAATTGAAATGTTAAAACTGCCACAGTTGCCAGTGACTCTTAAATTCATTAATTTGATATCATGGGAGATTTAATTCAGAGGAATACAAAAAATAAGATATTCGTCCATTCATTTTCATGTACATCCATTCTTTCGTAGAAATGATGATGTTACTAATATAATTTGACATGATCTGTTCTTCCTCAGTAATACTATTTCCGATACCGCAGTTTCTTCGTTGGTTTCCTTCGCTCGCCGTACCTTATAACGAAAGTATACCTCGATATTTTCTATTCAAATTTTCATGTAATGATTTCTGTTACAACTTACTTAATTTAATCCTTATAAAATATATTAAGTATTTCAAAATTTTTGGTAAATATCACAGAGATAATGGAACTTTAAAAGGTATGAATATCTTAGGAGGTATAAAAAGTGGTTTGAGTTTTCGGTCTTTTGCAGTTAAATTAACAACATAGATAACTAATGAGTTTACGTATATTATTACAGTCACAATAACATCTAAAGTGCAGAGATAATTAAAACTTTGGTATACGTAGATTATGAACATGTGAACTGTTGAACAGTTCCGAGATTTGAGAATTTCTGAAAAGTTGTCATACCTACACTTATTCGATCAACAATCCTGTAAACAAAAATGTATGACTTCAAAATTCTCCACTCAAGGCTTATATTGTATCCTCTACTGTTTTGTAATCTGAAGTTAAGAAGACTGTGCTGCGCGCACGTGTAAGTTTGTTTAATTGTTAATTTCTCGGAAATGGAGCTTCAGATTACAAAACAGTGAATGAATTTTCGATTTGGTGTTTGCATGAGGAATATGCATGTTGCAAATTGTCCCATCTTTTTGGGACACCCTATATATCAAGTTGGATTTGTATATAAAAGTTAAACTTACATTAAAAAGACAATAGTTACTTAAAATCATGACTATTGTAATAGACATTGTTAGTGGGCTGAATCCTCGTGTACCGTAAAACAGTTGACTCCATTTATGTAAGATATTTTATAAATTTTAATTCAGTTGTCCTGTAATACCGAAATTCTTAGCTAGAACTTTTCATAAATAATCCTAGATAAAATCACGAGAATACCAATATAGGTACAGATTAGATTCAATCTGAAATATGAAAATTTATTCATTCAGTAAAAGACAATTAGTAAGTATTTTGTACTTACTATTAAAATAAATAGCGAAGAGAAACTTGATGACATGAAAGAGAGAGAGAGAGAGAGAGAGAGAACATTTCGTTTATTATTTTATAAATTAAAATACATACATTGTAATGCAATCTCTGTTTTATGGACATAAATTGCAATGCCTGCAGCATTTTTTCTACTTTAGTATATATGTTACACTGTAATAAATACTTAAAATTCGCAGTCTATATTTTCAGCTACGGCTAATAGACTGTTAATAATAGTGGTTGACGCGAGATATGCGTTTCTGCATTACCCAATAAAAAATAGAATGTAACAAATTTCTTTCAATAAACTTCCCTTATTTGAATACTCTGTTGCCCTGACTCTGTGGTATCCGAAAGTCCTTGTGACCAAGTTCTGTATTTGTATAAGTGTACGATTGAGCATAAAAGCAGCTAGTTACAGCACCTCGATATGAAATAATTAAGGAATACGAGACTAATATAATGTCAACTGCACTAGCAAACAAACGCGTTATATGTATGTATACGGCAGTCGACACTACTGGATATTAAAAAACAGAAGTATACTATTAAAACCTACACAGTTCTCCTATGTTGTAACTATCGGTAAAATGATTTAGAAATATAAATCTACAATGGACGATTACATTTTTGTAATGTTTGATTTTATGGAGGTATGTTTCTCTTTCGCTTGCTGAAAACTTTTAATCATTAATTCATCTTTATTCTTCTATCATTTATCTACATTATCACTAATTCAATCATTTATGGGCTGTCAATTTATACATTATTAGCTCATAGTACGTAAAAGACACAAATAGAATAAAAAACAAAGTAGTAGCGTTAAAATAAAGGACAACTGAAATTACGTTTAATTTGTCTATCATTTATTCTTGCTGTTAATATCCATGTTCTTTTTCTGACATGTGTGAAAATGGATATTAGATGAGTAAATGTTCGATTAGGCAAAAAGTCACGTATCCATACCCCTATCCACAGTTTAATTTAGGTGAGCGAGTTTCTGTTTACTAAATTCTGCTTTGGGCACAAATATATTTAATTTTTCATAACTATAATAGAAGAATCTTAAACTCTTTAAACCTGGCACTGCATAGTAATTTAAGAGAAATTGATAGTGTTTATAGAAACCACTAGTAATAACAGTTATTATGAAATGTGCATTCCAGTTGCTCTTATCTTTATGCAACTCAATCAAGAGAAAGATTACAGATTTACATTACTTATTCATACGCTTTTAGCATACATTGAGTCTTAGAGTATTAGTAATCCATTAAAATTGCATCTTTTGTATCGTATAATTTAGAGTTTTAAAAAATTATAAAATGAAATAATTGATACATGCATGTATAAAATGTTTTTTGTTTATCTTCCATGTTGAAGAGGACGTAAACTCACAAATTTTATAGCACTTTGTGCAAATGAGAATATTTTATAATTAATTTATTCTACTTTTATTTCTTTATTGTATATTCTGGACATATATCTGCAATTTATCTAAACTATTTAATTAAGTTAGATTTTGTAAGAGAATAAGGCGACAAAGAAAGCACCACTTTTCCGTGATTTCCTTTATGGGTTTCATTTTCCGCAAGCAGTGTGACTCAGTAATAACGTCTCATAGGCTCCTTGTATTCTGAAAGCTCATTTGACGACGGCACAATGAAAGAACAAAGTTGCGACAATTTCTATATTAATCTCTTTAAAGACAGCGAATGTTTTTTGTTAAATTGAATAAATTCACATGCGACGAAACGTTTTACGATATAAATTATACGTACATTGCCGTTCCTAAGTATTTGAACATCGGGTTTGTATGAAGAAAATGTGGTATTTTGTTGAAATTATATATTTTGGGCCACTTTTATTACTTCGCAGTAGCATCAGCGGTATCTTTTGAGCTGCAATATCCCCAACACAATATTTATTTCAGAGTTTAAGCAATTTCGTAATGCCTTATAACATTTATTTCATATTCGATGTTTCCTAATATTTATCAGCGGGAGTGTCGACTGTCCATTTAACGTATGAAGAACTATCCTAAAACCTTGAAGATTATGTTAATACTAATAAAATCATTCAACTCGATACTTGTTGTTCATGGTAGTAGCGCAAAATTCCAGTTTTATGTGTGTACAGTAATCACATATTTGATGGATTGTCTCTGCATATTCATCCATAATAGTGGAAATATCACTAGTGTTCGAATTTTTATGTACTCTCATTTTTGTATTAACATTGATATATTGCAACAGATAGGTGATTCACAAATATTTACTACTTTTCATGTTCATTCCAATATATTCGATTTATATGTATTAACTTGGTTTCATTATTCTTACGAATACCAATAATTTATTTTTTACCGAAAGAATTATGATGACAAAATTTATTTAATATTATTATATTACCGAAGGAAGACTTCTTAACAATAGATTTGAGAACAGTTTGAACTTATGTATACCACGGATCTAGTAAGGGGCCTACTCGGATGTCCTTGATTAATAGTGGATGCCTGATGCGGTCAATAGAGCTCTTGCTCTGATCTATTGTACTATAATAGGGATTCAATTTACTGTATAAAGAAACTACTGAATTTCCAACTCAGGGCATTAGATCGAGTTTCTGTGTTCCAAATCATTACCTGAACAGCACAGGAAACTGTGATACGAAACGATAGTTCAAATCCGCTTGATCTTTAGTTGCTACCATTGAAGCTGCCTTCTTAACCCAAAATACTGTTTAGAATTTGCCAGATTTGAATTAGTACCCAAACGAGTCGTGCAGAGATCCTATACTGATTGAGAACTACCGATTCGAATCCGCTACCTATTCATTATTGTATAAACTTCTACACAAAACATAAGGGAAAATATAAAATAACTAATTTTTGGGTTGAAACTTCATTTTAGAAGAAAATGAGGTTTAAAAGTCTTTCGTATACACGTGATTTAGAACACGGCTAGCATTGTGTCTGACCATTATTGGGAATTTTTACTTATAGTATAGGTTGATGATTTGACTGTGGATGTTTATGCATTTATCGCAAGAAACATCTGGTGCACCAAAATATTTGTTTCATGTCTAAAAAATTCGTTTCTCAAATTATAAATTCGCATAATCATCCATAGTCTACCGATGGTATTACAATTTTTGTCATATCGTGAAATAGCGAGTAAGGGAACACAACGCTCGAAATTGTTTTAATGCCATCAAATCTGGCGAACTTGAATATTCAGACAGCTGCAAGCCGTATGCACTGAGGTTGACATAGGAGCTTTTTATTAAGGGTTCCCTCCGGTCAAAACGCTCGAAAAGTACGTGATTTTAATATTTTACAAAAAATAATTTACAAAAAATACATGGAACAATATACGGTGAAAAGCCGTTTGGATCCTTCTTACTACATATTTGAAGAATAAAAAGAAATTTATTGTTTAAATTTTATTTGTTTAAATTTCATATTGCGTCAAATATTCAAGGTGTCTTAAAATAACTTCGACTCCTGGAAATGAGGGGTTCCTGTTGTAATTTAAAATAACTTTTTCTTTAGCAAAAATGTTATCCGAGGCTTTGCTAACGAGATATTAACGAAAAATCCCGACCAACCACAGCACGAGTCTGCCTGCCGAGTTCCCATGTTAGCGTTGACTACGCACTGCGATTGATAACACCTACAGTTTTACCTTTAGGTACCTATCTAAGCGAAATACCTACAGTTTTGTCATGTTTAGGCAAGAAACAAGAGTCTGTCTTCTTCGTATGTTATCGTCACATCCAGGTAGAATTGTCAGTCGAAGTTTAACCATCGAATAGTCAACTCCTGTAGATAGATCTGCGCCATTTTCCGTCAACTCCGTTGTTACTTCTTCGTCATTTAATAAACTGTTATTTTTTTAACCAAGTATATTTGCTATCAACCTCACTACTAACAAAAAGTTAATTAGTCGTGTGAGGTCCCAAAGCTCTAAGGCAATCGCGCCAAAGACTTGTGACGCAACAATTTTGTCTGTGTTCTATCGATCTTATATATCTCCTAACTATGAAATAAATATAATACGACAATTCTGATAATATATATATATCATACGTGTGAGATGAATATTTGTAAAACGTACGCGTACGTGATGAATTTTCAACATTGATTTAATATAAAATTTTACCCAATACCAAGACGTTCTATTATATATTTTCAATTCATTTTTGCATGTGAAATCATCACCTTTCATGTTGTGCGATCAGTTCGTTGACGCTATACATGTATACTGACGTACATAGGCCTCTTATGTTTCCATGCTTCTATGACGGAGTGAATGAAAAGAATTAGCGTGAGAGTCGTCTCGCCACTTGTTCTGTTGAGTGGAAAGCTTCACCCACTTTACCACTTTACCTGAGGGTTTAGGTGTACAGCGTGTGGCTGCATTCAATGAAAGTAGTGGAGAAACTGCGATAAGCTTTAAATTACTCGTGCAGTCAATGAGCGTGGGGACGGTGTAAAAATAGAATATTACATTGAAAGACGAATTCATCGATAACTTAATTATACTACGCATTGTACTAGGTGCAATTCAATTTTTAATAAAGTCTACCGAGGATTTCATTTTCTATTAACCTGTATAGGAACGTTAATCAAAGAAAGAAACTTCTATCTTACTCCAATATTTATAAAATAGTCTACAAAAGACGATCTACTGACTGTAGATTATAGCTAATAGCCGTGATATAAGAAGGTAATGTATAAATTATAATAAGTTCTTAACATGTTTCAATAGGCACTTTTCTAACGTCAACTCTAATTAAAGTGATGTTATGAAATATTGATGCGTGTATGTTTTGTAAAAGCATATGACGATCAAGATGAAAAAAAAATGTATACTTGTTTACAACAAAAATATTTTTATCATTTCGTATCCTGTATTTAGAACGGGATATACATATTTGTCGTAGAATATGTAATATATATATACAGAACAAGTCGCATATTTCATAAAAAGGAAACTTGTTTTACAGGAAACGAAAGGAAAATCCACTTACGATGAGGAAGAAATTACAACGGAAAAAATGTAATTCTGTAACTTCGTTGTTTCCTTGTAGATCTGCCTCTTTCGTATATGGTAAAATACGTATGTATGTACAAGTAACATTTTCTTATATAGTTGTGTGAAACACTGTAAATCAATCGTTTTTAAAGTTTCCTTATAGAAATAGGTATAAGTGTTTCAGAAGTGGACGCTATACTATATGCTTTAAACTACTAACTAGTACTGAAATAGTATAAATCAAAGACTTTTTCTATCATTGAAGATACAGAGATGTTGTGTCATTACAAAATACAGGAATAAGTTTAACCCTCGCGTGACGATAACTGGATCACTCGATCAATATGACGTGATGTTTCAATAAAAGAGGATGTATCTAATGATTGAAGAGAAAGTGTTTTTTATAAAAAGTGAAAATTATACAGTACGTTTTACAAATTTCTTGTAAATCAATGTGAATGTCTTGTACGATGTATAATATTAACTAGTTCACGAGTGACCCGGCCATCGAATTTTAAGGTCCGTAATGCGAGGGTTAAAATCATAAACGTGGAAAGAATGTGAAGTTTCAACCAGCTGAAAATTATTAAAATCGTTGCAAAAATACATTAGAGTCCACAGATGCTCGCTTCGAGTAGCATTATGAGGGGAAAAACAAATATGACCGAATATTCACGCACGCGTAACACGTGTTAGTAAATATGCAAACATCCAGCATTCCGTCTTTTGGGGCATAAATAACACGTTTTAAAAAGTTCAATTTCTACGTTTCAATTGCTGATAATTTCAAAACAAAATTTTCATTTCCTGAACTGTAAAACCTTGTTTGATATCTCTGAGGAAAATAAATTTATATATTTCAGCGTTATTTGTCACTTTAAAATAAATATAAGATGTTTATAGAAAGAGTCAGGCAGTATATTAAATTGTTGTATCTGCTGTAAAAATTTGATAAATTGCTTACTTTTTTATCTGAATGTTTAACGATTTAATGTATATATATTGTATTATTTTGTTCAGTGATATGAGTATGATTGTATATGCAATACTAGTAAGTAATATTTCAAACAGAATACGAAATTTAATATTCATTGTATCATGTTCAGCCTTTGCAATTTAAATATCTTTCTGTAATTGAGAATTGTCAATGTATAGTATGTTCCGTCGTAGACCCGAAACGACGGCTTTAGAATCGGACGATACCGTTATTTTTGATTATTTTATTTCCTTCGTTCAGGCAGTTTATACATTTTCGAGACCGACCCCTGGCAATTTTAATTTCGTTGACAAAAGGGAATAAGAGACTAAAGACTCGAACATTTGGTCTGCAATTCGCCACATGCGCTCGGTAACCTGGGACCCATCCGCGCCAGGCCTTACTGGGACGACTCGCAGACAATACAGCCATAAACCCTACCGTTGGGAGACTCGAAAATTCGTCGCGGTCAAGTCGCACCGTGACCACTGCGCGATATTTTTCTGGTCTTCGCTTCTTCCTGAAGGAGAGATTTTCCACCTCCACGTCACTTGGAAAAATCCAGGAATTTGCCTTCCCCTTCAGGACATAACCAATAAGGAGGCGAATTTTGGTAACGCCTTCAGCGAACTTCGAGGAAGCGCGACGTCACACGAAACTCGACAGGCATTCGAAAACATACATTCGTACTCGAACATTCAGTCGACAATAGTCATTCCAAAAACGTACTCGTTTCGACAAGAGTCACACGGGCTTAAATATTCGTATACAGTCACTAGCAAACATTCGTTTCGACAAGAACATTCGTATTAGAACAATCGTATTCGAGCAGTATTTCGGACTCCAACCATTCGTCGCAATTCTCGTATCGACAAGTGACGATTATAAACTCGCGAATCACCAGCTCCACCGGTCGAGCAATTATTTTGGTTATTCTCACTTAGAGGATATTGAAACAGTTGCCTAATATTAATTTGGCGGGCAACAATCGCAACTGTACGCGTACCACGATCGTCGAGCCTAGAATTTACAACTTCAGGCGGATTCGAAAGAAAATCTGCGCGGACGGACGCGACAATGTACGAAGCTTAAGTTTTTTGTTTTGCAACGAACGATCCTGATTGAAATTGTAATATCTACACATTAGTTTTAAAAAATGTTCATCTTTGGCCATTTATATTTACTTGTATTATGTGCATTGTGAACAGATATCATAATGATGAAAATAATATTAGTAGACTCAACACGATGAAGACTTATATTGTCAAATATTTAAATTTCTGTCGTTGGTTCTTCCATCTAAATTATGTTCCTGGCGGTACCTGACGTTAAGGTGATTTTGGCTTTATCGTAATCTACGGTCATGATAAAATACTTGTAAGCTCTTCTCCTGTACTTGTCGAGCTTCTAGAGGATTCCGGCCTATCCCGTCTCTATGGTTCTCCATTATTTTCTCCGTCGATCTTCGACACTTCACTAACTTTGAATCACCGATAACACTTTAACTGCCAGCAATTCTAGCATAAGGGAATGAGAATTCCAACTTATCCTCGGAGATGCATTGGTTCCGTAGGACCTTCCACGTAATCTCGATGTCTGATAAGTCGTCTGAGAAAATACATCTGATACGTTGAATATTTGATTCGTACGAAGATCAGAAGCTTTTCCAAATTACTTTTGAATTAATATGATTTTAGCTATATAAAAAGTTAATAAAATAACAACAGTCTATAGAAAAAGTCACGTACCTATATATGTGGATCCCAGAGCCAGAGTGTATTAA